>NW_020954398.1:191665-196926 GCF_900497805.2 Vombatus ursinus
CCACAAGATTTTGAGTTCCAAATTTTCTCCCCATCTCATCTCTCCCCCCACCCCAAAATGGCATGCATTCTGAATACCCCTTTCCCTAATCTGCCCTCCCTTTTTTCTCCCCCAACTCCTTCTCTTATCCTCTTCCCATTCAGTTTTCCTGTAGGGCAGGATAGATTTCTATACCTCATTTCCTGTATATTTCATTTCCCAGTTGCATGTGAAAACATTTTTTTAACATTTGGTTTTAAAACTTTGGATTCCAAATTTTCTCCCTTCCTCCCTCCCCACCCACCCTCATTGAGAAGGCAAGCAATTCGATAAAGGTTATACATGTGTAGCCATGCAAAACATTTCATAGTAATCATGTCATGAAAAACTAAGTATATTTCCCTTAATCCTATTCTGCCCCCCATTTGTTCCATTCTCTCTTTTGACTCTGTCCTTCCTTAGAAGTATTTGCTTCTAATTACCCCCTCCCCCAATCTGCCCTCCCCTCTATCATCCTCCTGCTCTCTTCTCCCCTTCCCCCTGCTATTTTCCTGTAGGGTAAGATAGATTTCCATACCCAATTGAGTGTGTATGTTATTCCCTCCTTAAGCCAAATCCCATGAGAATAAGATTCACTCATTCACTCTCACCTTAGCCTCGTTTCCCCTCCACTTTGGAAGAAATGAAAATTTATAGGTCCCTAGAAGTATCTCTGAAAATAGCTACAGAAAATCCCCAAAGCTTGGGACAGTACATTCTCCACACTGGAAACAGACCCCTACCTTAACAAAGAGTTTATAACTCAAGTAATTGGCTGGGATCATGAGCAAACTTCGCAAAAAAGTCAGACCATAGAATCTTTCTTTGGTGACAAAGAAGATCAAACATACAACCAGAAGAAGACAACAAAGTCAAAGCTCCTACATCCAAAGCCTCCAAGAAAAATATGAATTGGTCCCAGGCCATGGAAGAGCTCAAAAAGGATTTTGAGAAGTAAGTAAGAAAAGTAGAGTAAAAACTGGGAAGAGAAATGAGAGTGGTGCAAGAAAATCACGAAAAACAGCAAGCAACAGCTTGCTAAAGGAGACCCAAAAAAATACTGAAGAAAACAACACCTTAAAAAACAGCCTAACCCAAATAGCCAAAAAAAGTCCAAAAAGCCAATGAGGAGAAGAATGTCTTTAAAAGTAAAATTGGGAGGGCAGCTAGGTAGCGCAGTGGATATAACACTGGCCCTGGATTCAGGAAAACCTGAGTTCAAATCCAGCCTCAGATACATAACACTTACTAGCTCTGTCACCCTGGGCAAGTCACTTAACTCCATTGCCTAGCTAAAAAAAAAAAAAAAAAAAGTAAAATTGGCCAATTGGAAAAGGAAGTCCAAAAGCTTACAGAAGAAAACTCTTTCTTAAAAATTAGAATGGAGCAATTGGAAGCTAGTGACTTTATGAGAAATCAAGACACTGCAAAACAAAACCAAAAGAATGAAAAATAGAAAACAATGTTAAATATCTCATTGGAAAAACAACTGACCTGGAAAATAGATCCAGGACAGTTAATTTAAAAATTATTGGACTTTCTGAAAGCCATGATCAAAAAAAGAGCCTCAACATCATTTTTCAAGAAATTATCAAGGAAAACTGCCCTGATATTTTAGAATCACAGAGCAAAATAGAAATTGAAAGAATCCACAGATCACCTCCTGAAAGAGATCCCCAAAGGAAAACTCCTAGGAATATTATAGCCAAATTTAAGATTTTCCAGGTCAAGGTGAAAATATTACAAGCAGCCAGAATGAAACAATTCAAGTATTGTGGGAAAACAATCAGAGTAACACAAGATTTAGCAACTTCCACATTAAGGGATTTGAGGGCTTGGATTATGATATTCCGGAGGTCAAAGGAGCTAGGATTAAAACCAAGAATCACCTACCCAACAATACTAAGTATAATCCTTCAGGGGAAAAAATGGACATTAAGGGAAATAGAGGACTTTCAAGCATTCTTGATGAAAAGACCAGAGCTGAATAGAAAATTTGACTTTCAAATGCAAGACTCAAGAGAAACATGAAGAAGTAAACAGGACGGAAGAATCATAAGAGACTTATTAAGGTTGAACTGTTTACATTCCTGCATGGAAGATAATATTTGTAACTCATGAGACCTTTATCAGCATTAGGGTAGTTGGAGGGAAAAAATTATATGTACCCTTTGACCCAGCAATACCACTTCTAGGTCTGTATCTGAAAGAGATTATTCAAATGGGAAAAGGACCCACAGGTACAAAACTATTTATAGTAGCTTTTTTATTGATTGCAAAGAATTAGAAATTGAGCAAACGCCAATCAATTGAAGAATGCTGAACAAGTTGAGGGATGTGATTGTGATGGAATACTATTGTGATATAAGAAATGATGAGCAGGATGTTTTCAGAAAAACCTGGGAAGATATACGTGAACTGATGCAAAGAAACGTGAGCAGAATCAGGAGAACATTGTACACAATAACAATAATATTGTATGATGATCAACTGGGAATGACTTAGCTATTCTCAGCAATGCAATGATCCAAGACAATTACAAATGAAAATACTTTACACCTTCAGAGAAAAAACTGATGAGTCTGCATGCAGGTTGAATCTTTTTTTTTTTACTTTCCTTTTTCTTTCTTATTTTTCCCCTTTTGGCCTGTGTTTTCTTTTGTAAATTGGCTAATATGGAAATGTGTTTTGCATGACTGCACATGTATAATATATATATACATACATACACACACATACAGAATCTGGAACTTAAATTTTTTAAAATAAAGGTTAAAATTGTTTTTACATGTATTTGAGGAAGAATATTGAAATAAATAAAAAGAGAAAAAAACAATTGCCAGTTACAACAAAAGTTCCCAGAGAGGAATTTCTACAGTGGGTTGTTGCAAATGTAAGGACCCAATATTTATCGCAGGCAAGGTCCCACATGTAAGACCTCATAAATTCTGAATGAGAGAGGGTCCGAGACACTTCCCTCACAGAGAGGAGCATAGCAACTCATCCTCTCACTAAGGGAAAAAGGACAAGTGGCCCCCAAGGGAGTCTTTTGTGTATATTCTGGGTGCCACTCAACGTCCATGTTCTCCCATGACTGCAGCTTCAATGGCCAGTCCCTTGTTAGGGGAGGAAGAAAAGAAAGAAGGAAGGAAGGAAGGAAGGAAGGAAGGAAGAAAGAAAAGTAGGGAGGGAGAAAGGAAGAAAAAAGGGAGCAAGGGAGGCAGGGAAGGAGGAAGAGGGAAGGAGGAGGGAGGAGGTATAAAAGGAAGCTATGGGCAAATGACTCCAGTTCTTTCAGGGAAACATGACATGAGGCAGTCAAATGAAAGGGGTGTGAGAAGGGGGAGTCCTGAGAAAGGTGAGGGGGGACAAAAAGGTTTGGAAAAACCATGGTAGTAAGATAGTTCATTATGGAGGCATAAAAGAATCGCTCCGCCACAGTGAGGGCCCAATTGAGATGATGTAAAAAGTCTATAATGGACCCAGTAGGCACATTTTCATGATTTTCTCCAGTTTCATTCATTAGCCTAGGAGTAAGGGCAAAGGCAGTAAATGGTGAGAGTAATCTTACCCAGACTAGGACTTGGCACTGTAAGACTAGAGAAAAGACAAGGAATTTTGAATTAAACATTAACAAGTAATAATTGCAAAACAGAGAACAGTAAACATTGTTGTTGAAATCCCTCAAATTTCAATGAACCCAAGAAATGATTAACTTAAAGGCTCAGGGGAAAAAAAGAGGTTATTGAGGCAAAGGGAATAAACATTTACAGAGAGCCTACTAGGTACCAGACACTGTACCAAGTACCATACAAATATCATCTCATTGGATTCTCACAACTCCTTTGTGAGATAGGTGATGTTTTGCCCATTTTACAGTTGAGGAAACTGAGGTTAAGTGACTTGCCCAGAGTCACACAACTAGTAAATATCTTGGGTCTTCCCAACTCCAGGCCCAGCACTCTCTCCACAGCACCACCTTAGTGGCTAGCTATCTATTGGGATAATATGCCTTAAAAAGCTCTGATTTCTAAGGGGATTATCAAGTTTATTGTTCAGATCCTAGTTGAGTCAGAACTCCAGCAATATTATCTCAGGAATCCTCTTGTCAGATAATTTGTATCTTGTGTTTGTTTTTCCTTTCTCTTTGTAAGCATGACTGTGTAGGCTACAGTCAGTCAGTTAACATTTATTAAGTGTATACCATGTGAGAAACACTGCCAAGTGCTGGGGATACAAAAAGAGGCAAAAGACAATCCCTGCACTTGAGGAGCTTACAGTCTAATGGGGGAGACAACAAGCGTGAGCAAACAAGCCATATACAGAATGAATAGAAGATAATCACAAGATCTGGATTTAAACAAGAAAATCATACCAATGATAGTATCAGATATAACTAAATGTGAGGCTTCAACTAGCTTACTAGCTACTATATGTGTTTGTAATTTATATTGATTTAAATCTTGTTGATTCTGAGTTAACATCTTTTTTTAGTATAGTAGAAGAGTTAAGTATATTCATTAAGGGTTGTAAAGAAAGATACAGGGTAGGGAGAGGTAAGCTTTTGGGTACCCAAGTTAAAGTAACATCATCCACTATGTCAGGGGAAAGGTAAAAATCATCACCCTGCCAGTGGAGAAAACTGACATTTTAGCATGGATAAGTTGGATACAGGAAACAAAGTTAAATCACATAAGTTGGAGGAATGGCCTAATAGGCAGGGCTCCGTCTGTCTAGTCACCATTCCAAAAAATCTACCATTTTCACATTGTATACAATCATTAAATACATGAGTAAAATTAGAAGAATCAATATATTGACTCATTAAGTGGGGTAGAGTAAAATAGGAACGCAATTTAAAAGGAATCACATGAAAATTACACATGATAGAACTAGAAATAACTTTATAATGAATCAAGGTTCCAGTATTTACCTGACTGGTACACATAGAGTTTTCAGATTATAGGGATACCCAATGATCTCTTGGAATATATGTTGAGAAGGTCTTTTTCCAAACCTGGTGGTTCCCCATAGACAATAGATGTTGTATATTTTCCTTTTGGATAAGGTTATTTATGTTTTGCAATGAACATTGTGCCCACCTAAATAACTTAGAAATGTTAGAATCAATGTGTAAACTAGAAAGGGTTGAAGCATCAAACAGTTTAAGAAATTGAGTTTCATAATCAAGGTGTTTTGGTGGGGCAGGACTGTCATGGGCAACCATTGAGCATTTACAGTCA
>NW_020954398.1:196936-235590 GCF_900497805.2 Vombatus ursinus
TGTATGTTCCACCCACCAAGTCCAATTTGTAATAGGGGTTGCACTAACACATAATAGGAAATGCTGATGATGAGTTTCCTGTACTTGCCTTACATCTATAGAGTTATCTATATTCCAGGTGGAACAGTTTCTCGCTGCCTGTAGTAAAAAAGAGTGTTGTTGCAAGGGGAGGGAATAAGGTAATGGGGTTATACAACAGGGGATATTAACCATAGTCTAAATAGCAAGGTTAAAAGGGAAGGGACCTCTAGCCACAACCCACGAGGGGGCTTTAGCCTTCCAAGCTGTTACAATGCCTGGAAGTGCCCAGTTAGCAATAGTACAAGATTGATGTGGAGGAGAGGTACATGTGTCTTGTCATCAACTTCTAGTCACAGTGACCCACTGTAATTGTACTTTTGGTCCCGGGTGCCACAATGTATATCCAGGAGTCCAGGTTTCCATTAAGTTCATCCATACTCTAAACAGGAATCCTGTAAGGTACTTTATTCACGTAAGAAAACATGTGTCAATGGAACTACATATAAAGCATCATCTCCTGCATAACAAATCAGCACAGTGTTGTTTTATCCTTCCACTACAATTTCCACGGCCTTAGGTTTATCTGGGGGTTTATTTTTTACCCAAATTTTGGACCCAACTTTCATATCGGTGGAGCTAAATCCACCTTCCCTGGTACTTGGAGATTCACGTTGGTCCATATGGTTCCATTCTGAGTTTAAGCATGAGATAATAATCAATTGTGCTATTCGCTTTCCCTCAGTCATTTGATATGGTTCAGGGCCTAAATTTTGTAAAATCACTTTCATTTCTCCAACTGGATTGGGCTAGAATATGGCCATAGTAACCTGCTGGAATTTTTATTCCCAGTCCAGTGTTGTAAATTTTAGTACAGTTTGGACTAATCCACGAATCTCCTATGGAGAATAAATCATACCCTGCAGAGCCTGCCATGCCATGATAAGGTGGTTGGACTCCAGGGTCTAGTGTCTACCACCTTACCTTCTGAGAAGCAGTAGCTTGTGCTCGGATCTGTAAATTAGGAGTCATCATTCTTGATAGGGGAGTACTTTCCCCTAAAGGTCTATTATTTAACTGTTGAAGTGCCTCAAACAAATTATCTTTCCAATTTACATATGAATTATTCCCCAACTTACAGTAATCCATTTACTGCTGGTTCAATCAAACCAGCAGCTTGGGGATAGTAAGGTATATGATAAATCCATTCTACATTATGTTGTTTGCAATAAAGATCTATTTCTTTCCCTTTGAAATGGGATCCATTATCCCTTTGGATTTGCATGGGAGTTCCATAGTATAAAGTAATGATTTCTAGTGTCCTACAAGTATTATGATGGGTGGCCCCTTTATAGGGGCATGCCACCAGTACTCTAGAATATGTGTCTACACAATTACAGAGATATTGGCATCCTCTGATGACAGGAAGGAGCCCCACATAATCTATTTGCCATATTTGTGCAGGCATAGTTCTCCTGCCTAATTCTCCTACAACTTTTCAGGGTACTTGTTTTTCTTTATATAAATGACACAGTTCATATTCATCAGTAATTTGCCTTAACAGAGATATAGGGAGTGACACCCCCTATCCAATGCCCACCTTTGGGCAGTTTGGGGGCCTAGGTGTCTTGTTGTGACATGAATCCATTTTGCTAATGTTACTTCATCATCACTCACTTGACTAGGTCCCTCCTTCTTAACATCGGCAATCTTTGGTAGTTGATCAACGTATGCATTGTACTCACATTCCTTGCTGTTTACCGCAGTACATGCATTTCATGAAAAACTGAAACATTAGTATATTGTACTAATTCCCATTTATCTATCCACATTTGTTTGCCCCATATTTCCCTCCCAAGGATGTCCCAATTCTTATTCTACCACATAGGCATCCAAGTAGTCAAGCTATTAGCCACTGCCCAGGAGTCAGTGAATATATGACATTGTTGTCCTTTTTCCTGTCTAAGAGTCTGATGTACTGCCACTAATTTGACCCATTGACTGCTTCCACCTTTACAGGTAGGAACCAGTACTCCAGCTTCTACAAAGTCTTTTATAGTAGAGGTAATCTCCTCTTGCCCTCCAGGAATCCTATATTGTTTTAATGTAATCACTTTGGTGGGTTGAGGCAGGGTGACTGGGGTTATGTGTACCTTTCCTATCAATACAGGGTTAATTTCAAATTTTCGAACAGCAAATTGATACTTTCCTTCTGGGAGATGTAAGGTCATTCCCGTAGAACGTCTATACCAATAATGTATTCAGGGATAGGGACAATGACCACTAAATTCTCCCTTTTGGATAATTGTCCCATTTTCATCATGAGTTTTACCTGCTTAGCGAGTATCTCTCTTCCGCCTAAACCTGGGATAGTAATAGGGGTTCCTATCAGGGTTATCATAGATAAGGGAGGCCTCCGCCCGGTATCTACAAGAGCTTTAGCTACAGTAGTAGAACCATTTTTCCAATATATAGTAATTCCAATATGTGGTCTGCAATCTCATCTTCTAACTTCCTTTACATCTACTGAGGCTTGGCCACCATCCTAGTCCCCCTTAAAATGCTCCAAAGATGGATACAATGTAGGAGGGGCAGAAGGCATTATCCTAGCCTCCCTGTTCTTACTTTCCCCCCCTTTCTGGTCTTTATACGTCCGATAGAGTTCATTGGTAGGCAATCCAGCAATCTTTTCCTTTTCCAGCCCTGCCCAAAGAAGGGCAGTAAATAAGTCCTTTCTAGACATTCAGTCATTTCCTCGTGTGTCACTTTGCATTTGATTACTGCTCTAGTTCCAGCCTGACTTCCTCTCTTGACAGTCCCTAGTCTCCTAATTGAGATATTTCATCTAAAACTTCAGACAAAGGTTTCCCTGACTCGCTTAAAAGCAGAGTCATAATTAAATTCTTGTATGCAGGTGGTGCTGTCTTAACTAAAGTATTTCTTTGGGGTGCCAACACTAGGTAGAGATAATAGGAATCTACCTCTCTGAGCATTATGGCAGTTTTCATCACCTCCTCCTGTAATTTTTGTATCCCATCTTCTAAGGAATACCATGGTTGATCCCCATGAGGCCACACGGAGTCAGCAGGGTATTGTTTTTGGCATCCCTCTGCCACCAGTGCCAATAAAGTGGTATCATTATTACCAGCAACATGGGCAGTAGTGGTATGCTCTTTAATAGCCTGTTGGATGAAAGAGTTGGTGCTCAGGGATACAAACTTCATACAATCTACAATATCTATCCAAATCCCTCCAGTTCCACTATCACCGATTCCATCCTTGATTCTCCTCCTTTTGTCTCCTGATAGTATTTCCCCTCATGTTCTTTCCAAGCTTCTTTATCTAAAGTAATCTCCTCATCAGTATCATCCCCATGTATCTCCATCCCATCTGTCTGAGTCGCAGTCTGCAGTAGCAGTGGCAATAACTACATGCACTTTCTTTTTATTAATTTTCCCCTTCCTTTTCTTATACTTAAATTGTGCTACTCTAACTGCAGCTTTTTCAGTCACACTTTGGTCATTTCTCATTTGGTCTCCTAATAGAAAGTTCTGACACTGAAGCATAGACATTTTACTCTGTAATTCAGCTAATTCCTTTTCTAGGACCACTTTATCCTCAACAGCTTTATTTCTTAGTTCGTGCATTTTTCGATACTCAGTCAGCAAAGTCCACCCTCTTCCACACACTCCCACCATCTCTTTGCTTTTCTCAATAGGAATTTCTGTAAACAATTTGTCACTTGTAAAGGTTCTGCTTGTTTAACCCGGCTACCCCAATCCTTGCAGGGGCCTGTCCCATTAGCCCATTTTTTAGCCAGGGAGACATAAGATAAATCTTCCCAAATGGGATTGTCCTGATCTTTACCCTTAGTCCTAGTATTTCTCTTTAGGGATGGCATATTGTACAGCAAATCTTGTTTGTGACGTCAGTTTGTGTGATTAAGGAAGAAAAATGTGGTTCGGATTCACTCCTACAATAAGACACGCTCCTAGAGACAGAAGTGAAGGTAGCTTTAATTAAGATTATAATATAGGTATAGAAAAGCTAGATTTACAGCAACATACAATTAGCAATACGACTATAGTCAGGCTAAGAATACAAAGGATAGCAATAATATAAGAAAACATCACCAATTCGGGGAAGCACCAACACCTGAAGTCCAAGCTGGGGATTCCCAGGTACAGCTTTCAGGATCCCAATTGGGAAAGTCCCAGGCAGAGCATCCTCTCCATGGGTGAGAATCCAAAGATGGCTTTCCCAATAGACCCCGTGCCAGAGGCGTGCATGATTCTCGTAGAAGTTTTTACGTGGTCCAGGAACTAGCCAAGTTCCTAGAGCGAGCAAAACATCTTAGAATATTAATTAACTTGATATGTTCTGATGAACTAGCCAGGTTCCCAGAGCACATCTTTTCCTGAGAACTGACTTAATTCTCAGATCAACATAGATAACCACACTCTGGCTTATAGCCCAATGTTTAGAGTCATACAGGGGACGTGGAAGATCTTTCCTTATAAGATTTATCAATCACTTGCTATGATAATAGGAACTTAGGAAGAGGGGGAGGCTTCAGGAGGAAAGATAATGAGTTCAATTTGGAAATGTTGAATTTAGGACATCTGAAAAACAATAGGAGATGGGAGATTGGAGGTCAGCAGAGAGATTGGGGTAGAATAGGTAGATTTGAGAATCATCAGCATAAAGATAGTAATTAAACCCATTGGAGGTGATGAGATCACCAAGTATAGGGAAGCTGCCCTCACAGAACTCTCTTGGACACCTACAGTTAAAGGGCATTTTCTGGATGAGGATCCTTTGAAGGAGACTGAGGAGCACAGTTTGACCTCAATAAGTCAAAAACTAATAATTAGCCTTCAATGTTTTCCTTATATTTCTTCTGAATCTTTTATATTAGTTTTTTCATTGAGTTCCAGTCTTTTTGTCACAAATACCTGAAAGTCTTTCAGTTCGTCAAATGTTCATATTTTTTGTTCAAGATTATTCTCAACTTTGCTGGGTAATTTATTCTTGGTCACAACCCCAGCTCTTTTGCTCTTTGAAATATAATTTTCAAAAACTCATGATCTTTTAATGTAGAAGCTGCTAGGTCTTGTGAAATCCTGATTGTATCTCCATGGTATCTAAATTGTATTTTTTTCTTGTTGCTCACAATATTATCTCCTTAACCTGGGAGTTTTGAAACTTGGCTATGACATTCTTGTGAGTTTTCCTCCTGGGATCTCTTTCAGGTGGTAAACAGTACACTTTTTTTCTTTTTCTACTTGACCCTCTTGTTCTAAAACTTCCATGGAACTGCCCTTAGGGAAGCAGAGTAGTCATCAAAGAACTTTCAGCTCATCTAACCCAGTATGAGGATCAGATGGCTGATTGGGGGATGATAGAAGGACCTCTCTCACCCTGCTGTTTCCAGACACTAGGTCTAGTGGTGCTGACCAGAGATGATCCTGTGCTGTGACCGTGGGAAAGGAGGAGTGAGCTCACAACAAGTGAGTGTGGTTCCAGTAAAGCAGGAAGCAAGAGCATTTTCAGGACAGTGGGGCTCAGGGCCCTATCAATTTGGAACTAGGCCCTGAAAGACAGTAAGCTGTGCATAGCCTTTGACCCAATTGTACCACTACTAGGCCCATATCCCAAAAACATTAAAGAAATAGGGAAAAAAGAGAATATATATATATAATTGTATTTATAGCGTCTCATTTTGTGTGAGAAAAGAACAGGAAATTAAGGGGATACCTGCCAACTGGAAAATAGATGAACAAATTATGGTATATGAATGTAACAGAATACTGTTATGCCTTAAGAAGTGATGAAAGTATTGCTTTCAGTCAACCTGGAAAATCTTGTAAGAACTGATGCAGAGTGACCTGTGACTCTTTGCCAAATTCATGTCACCTCACTAGACCTCTGTTTCCCTAAACACCATCTATAAAATAAGAGGAATGGGCTAGTTGATTGATTTCTAAAGTCTCTTCTTTGGTGCCATCAAGGAGCTAAACATGGACTAGGGGAACACGACAGAATGACTAGAAACAAGTGTTACAAAATGATTTTAGATAAAGATGCTCTCCTGTCTTTTCAGCACAAAGGGGCAGGCCTTTTTCAGGACTTGTTGGAAACACCAATGCTTTTGCATCGCTTAAATGATTCAGTGCCTCATCTGAATCTTGAAGAAGGGAGAACACGGAGAAAGGAGCGTATGTGGATACAAGGCCGGTAGAACATGACGAGGGAGGACTCACTGAGGAGCCCTGAACTCCCTAGATCAAGGGAGTGTAGGGGAGAGTTTCAAACTTGAGTCATAAGACATGGATTTAAGGTTTGGTGCTGAGAGCCATAGCTCCTTTCTGGACCTCACTTTTCTCATCTGTGAAGTGGGAACAACAATATTTGTACCAAGTACCTTACAGGTTTGTGATGAGGGAAGTACTTTGTTGCTACAGAAATGTGCTACTATTAGACCATAGAAATATAAGGCATTTTAGATTTAGATCTGGCAGGAAACATGCATCATAGGCATCAGTTGGAACCACCTAATTTTAAATGAGCCCCCAGAAGTTCAGTAATTTGCCCAAGTTCACCCAGTTAATAAGTGGCAGTGCCATTACTTGAGGTCAGGTTCCCCTGACATCAAACCTTATGACTTTCCACTATAGCACCTAGAATAGGGTGACCACCCTGGATCATTCTCAGTGAAGTAAATTGAAGCACATACTATGTGGGTGGATAGGTCACAATCTGGCTGCTGGTGCAGAACCCTGGTGAAGTGAACCCTTCTGAACTGAAGACCTCTGGGAACATCAGCTGGCTTACTGCTTGCTTTGATATGAAGCTCAAGTCTCTCTTTACAGCTTCTATTCCTCTGCTCTGATTGATATCCCATTTCTAAACTCCTGAACTTCTTAACCCACTCCACAGGGACAGATTCAATCCTTTATGATTAACCTGTGGCCTCTCACAGTGTAGAGCCTGGGCAAAACAGACCAAAAATGATCTCACCGCCAAGGGAGAAAGAGCAAGATGAAGGGAAAGGAAACAGTGCCGGCACCAATCACACACTAGGTTCCAAATACCTTATGTGCTAAATACTTAACAATTATCAACTCCTTTGATCCTCTCACAACAACCCTGAGGGATAGACGCTATGATTATCTGCATTTTACAGATAAAGAAACTGAAGCAAATGGAGATGAAGTGACCAGCCGAGGGTCATATAGCCAGTAGATGTCTGAGGCTGGATTTTAACCCAGGTCCTCCTAATTCCAGGTCCTACCTTCTGCCCAAGGTATTACCTCACTGCTATCACCTTGTCAGCAGTTAAGCTGCCAGCAGAGTAGGATGCATATATGTGTTGAAGTATATACCTGAGGCATTTAAGGAATAAAAAATGACTTCTAACCCATTGGTGGTGGATAATTGCACACAAGTTTAGGTTAAAGGCTCTGCTAACAAGAAGTTTAAGATCTAGCGAGGAACACAAGACAGGATCCACAAACATGTCTGAAAGAATACACAACATAAGATGGGTATATAATTCAGTCTTACATTGTGAATTACAGATTATAAGTGCTAAAGAGTTCACAGGGATATGGCATCTAAATTGTGATGTGAAGTGTGGGGAGGATTACAATTAGTGCAGTTGAAGAGAAGAAATATTATAGGAACAGGGAATTTCTGGGGAACATGGAATTGGGGAAAACTAAGGAATGGTTTTGGTAAAAGTCAAAGAGAGTATTAGATTATTCTAGAAAGGTATATTGGACTGAGATCATAGAGGGCTTTCATTGTCAGGCAATGGAATAAATACAGCTTGTCCATGGCACATGAGGAAACTGTAGAGTACTTAGAACTATGGATGGTCCTTCACATGCTTTAGGAAGGTAGAAAATAGAGCTCAAAGGAGGGGGGCAGTTTGGCTAACCCACTGGCAGTTGGGGTGGTGTCAATATCTTTTGGGTCAATAGGAGATTTCAAGGTAAAATTCTGTAAGATGGTAGTAAAAAACAAAAATAATTCCATTCGAGCCAGGCCCTCACCAGCACATATCCGTTTTCCTGAAAGAGACAAATACTAGGATTAGATATTCGTAGACTTCTAACTCATTTAGACCACTTTTTCAGACTTATAGGTGGCCCACTAACACCCAGGGGCATTAGATTAAAGACTGTATACATTCCTTTCCTCTCTGGTCCTTGACTCCTTTGAAAACCCAGTTCCCCCTCAACAGAGAGGAAGACCCTTCCTGCATACTCTAAGTCAATCCCCCTGAACCAGAGCAAGTCCTGGGATTTATATTCAGAACAAAGGAGTCATCACTTTAGGGAGAAAACAATCACTCATTTATAGTCTCAAGAACTAAGCTTATGTCTACCCAGAGAGATTGCACTGAGGAAAGGTGACAGAAGAATGATCAAAGCTCCCTTTGGGAAACTCTTGTCACCATTCTGGACAGCAAACACCTCTGGAGTCTACCCTACAACTTCATGGCCATCCAGCCCCTTGTCTTAACTACTCATTCCTAGCCCTAACCCAAGTATTAGAACCAATTGAACAGGGCATGGAGTTGAAGACCACAATGTCGGGGAGAGTTAACTGTCTGACAATATTCATGTCTACCAAAACCAGATTTGGCTATCACCACCATTATCTGAAAACGAATAGGTTCCCCTAAGAATTGAAGGGGAAAGGACAAGTCAGACCATCATCTATTTAATTTTGTACCAGTTGATCCCTATTAAAATGTACATAACTAGGAAAGGGAGTTCCATATTCACGTGTCTTAGTCAAGAGTCACATTTCTATAAAATCATAAATTCTAAGATTACACCTTTGATGATGTTAGCCATAATGGTACCTGAGTAATGACCTTTAGCATTACCTAATCCCCTTTCTTTGCTTGATAAAGTACAAGATTGTACCCTGCTAACATCAAATCCTGGAAGAGATTATCTGAGAAGTAGTTGAGGTTGAGTGGGAGGATAGTTTTTAACCTGAGGGGTGAAGGAGACTTTAGTTGTGGATCTAGATGCAGAACAGAGTGGCCACTATCTCAGTTCTATCTCTTTTTTGGAATAAGCTCAGAAAACTACCCTAAAACCCAACTGATTTAGTTGATGAATCATGACCTAAAGAGAATTAGAAGAATGATTTACTATAAGGGGCAGCTAGGTGGCGCAGTCGATAGAGCTCTGGCCTTAGAGTCAGGAGGACCTGAGCTCAAATCCAGCCTCACCTCAAACACTTGACACTTACTAGCTCTGTGACCCTGGTCAAGTCACTTAATCCCGATTACCTCACTAAAAAGAAAAAAAAGAATGATGTACTATGTCTCCATGCTACTTTCTGGTTTTAGAACTTGATAGGACCATAATGGTCACCTAATCCAACTCAATCTTTTGGCGTATCAGTAAACTGAAGTCCAGAGAAATGAAATAATTTGACCAACGTCACACAGGTAATAAGTAGCAAAGCTGGATCAAAACACAGGTCCTCAAGTTATCAACCCATCTTTGGTGCACATATTTAGATGAATGTCTTACCTGCTGAAAAAGGCATGAAATAGTCGCTCTTCTTGAAGTTGCCACTTTCATCTAGGAAGTGACCTGGGTCAAACTGGTCTGGATTGGGGAACTCTTCATCATCATACAGAACAGAAGACAATACTGGTACTATGGTGGTACCCTGAAATAAGCAGATACAAACAAATAATTAGAAAATAAGAACCATAGAATGTCACAACTGCAAAAGATCTTAGAATTATCATCTAGTTAAAACCCCTCATACTGAAGTATGAAAAGAGCCAACATTTTTTTAAATGCCTGTGCTGATAGTAAATTAAAAAACCTGTAATACTATTGGGAGAGATGAAACCAAATTTTAACACTTTGAGGGGCAGAACCAGCACCAATGATTAAAGGACACAATGAGGCAGATTCCAGGTCAAAAGTTAATAAAATAACTTTTGACCATTAGATCTATCAAAGAAGGAAAATATTGCCTGAGTAAATAATAAGCACACTAATTTCAAGCAGATGCCAGATGATCTGAAGAGGTAGAAATGAATTCTGACCTCTGGCAGGATATTGAAGAATAGAAGAATGTCACACAGAAGAATGAGGCAAGAACTGATAAACAAATTGGGAGCTCTTCTTGAAGATGAAGAAATTGGATGCTCTGGGTAAGAAGCACTTGCTTGTACTCTCAAGAAAGGTAAAGTAGGTTCATGGGTATTATTTGGTAAGATATCCATGAATAAGAGAAGACTCCCTATAGAAGGGACTCCCTATAGAAGGACTCTGAAACAGTTGTTTGCTGACAATGACAACAATAGACAGGTCTGCCATATTCTCATAGCACATATCAAAGACATAATGGAGAACCTTCCAAGACCTGTCAAAGGGGATGAATACTAACCACTTCTGATGATTCACAGGGGCAAAAATAATACTTCTATAATGAACATGGAAGCATTTCCAAAGGTTTTGACATTCAGGACAAAAAAAACCACCTAAAAACGTTAAGAGCACAGGTGGTGTATTCATTATGGCTGTATTTGGATGCAAAAGAAGCAGAAAGGAAAGGCAGATTTCAGAAGTGGACATCTTCTAAGAGTGTGTTTCAGAACGAGATTTGGATTTCTGGACCATATATTCATTAAAATATAGGCATGACAGACTCCTGGCCAGGAATGGAATGATGCACCTAGCAAAGACTGGGAAGATTATTATTTTGATGTGTTACAAATATAATCAAAAGAGTTTTTTAATGCTTAAAGTGTGGGTAAAAAAAAAAAAGGTGGACCGCAGATTTTAAGACAAGGAAACAAATTTGACCTCAAAGTTATGAGTAGGACTTGGTAGGATGAGATGCCCAACAAGACTGAAGTTCTGGAAAGAATATATCTTATTCAAAAGAAACAGGATGGGAAAAAGAGGGTGGGGTAGTAGATATTAAGAAGATACACTCATGTGAGGCTATTCAGGAAGCAGAGGAAAGAAGAGTGATGAGAAGCACCTAGGTAAAGAGAAATGGAGACAACATCAAGAGTGACATTGTGATGAAAGTATTCAACAGATCACATGGAGAGAAAGAAGAAATAGGCAAGGAATACAGAAGAGATATTATAAACCCTGGTGGTTACACATGGTGTAGCAGTAATGGAAAACTTCAATTATTCATTTGGATCCTTGGGTTTCCTTTCTGTCAAAAACAGGGCAGGTCATCATTCCTTGACTTTTCTTAAGGATAATTTCATCCTGCCATTATAGTGGAACCAAAAACAGGAAATTTATTTTATTGATCCAATTCTCACCATATGAGAGAAACTTGAATAACAGAGATGTGAATAAGGATCTGTAGAACCCCTGTGGCACAACAGTCTTCCTCTGAAGGGATCATGCTCTGTTGAAGAATATGCTACCACACTTGGCACACTTTCTGTGCACACCTATGGATGGGAATATTTGGGAAAGTGACCAGTCCATCTTAGAGTTTATAACAAAGGCAACTAAGTGGCCCGATGGATAAAGTCAGACAGACCTGTTCCAACCCCAAATACTCACTTGCTGTTTGACCCTGGCCAAATCACTTACCTTCTCTCAGACTCAGTTCCCTCATGTGTAAAGTGAGAATAACAGTGCCTACATGTCAGGGTTGTTATGAGGATAAAAAGACATGACATTCGTCACTGCTTCACAAAGCTTCAACCTTATTATCACCAAGAAAGGTAAGAGTTGGTTTGTGAAAACACAAAGGAAAACAATTCTGACAATGAAAGATAAAGGAACATTCTCTAAAGATACCAATGTGGATAAGGTAGCCAGGTAGTGCAGTGGAGAGACTGTAGACCTAAAGTCAGGAAAATCTTAGTACAAATCCTGACACACACTTACTAGCTGCATGACCCTAGAAGAGCCAGGTGCTCTCTCTAAGACTTAGTTTCCTCACCTGTAAAATGGGGATAATAATAAGATCTCTTCCCAAAGAATTGTTGTAAAGATTCAATAAGATCATCTATGCAAATCAAATCTCAAAGAACTTTATAAAAAATAGTTGTTGTTATTATTTCAGGGAATTCAACAACCAACTTAGATTTTTCAAAGACAAGGATGAGTAAAAGAAGCATGTCACAGTTCCATAAGGATGACAGAAGTGATAAAGCCCAGAATGAACAGAGACTGGTGAGGCTAACAAAGGGTAAAAAGAAGGGGTTTTGAAAAATTATATTGTGGAAAAGAGGAGGATTAAAGAAAAGACAACCCCACAACTCAGAGGTTTATATGATGAGGATGACAAGTGACAAGAGAAGATACAGAACTTCTCAATTTTTCTTTTCCTTCGGGTCTTTACTTTTTTTTCTACCAAGAGAATGAATTTTCAAATGAAATGGATAGAATAAATAAATATGGTTAATAGAGACTGAATACACCAGAGAAGTAAGGAGAAAATAAGGGAGCACCTAGACACCTGTGCAAGAAAAACAGACTGAAGAGAGCACACTTCAATTTGCACTCAGAGTCTAGAATATATTTCTACAGAAATCTAAAGAGATAAGGAAGGAATGAGGAAATGACTCTAGATAAGGAGGTAGTACTCACAAAGATTTGGAGTGGAATCATCCTAATTTTGTTTTTTTGAGGGTGATAATAAACTGCTAGATCAGGAGAATGTCTTACATAGTGTTTCCTTAGATTTTAGCAAAGCATTTGATAAAGATTTTCATGCTCTTCCTCTGAAAATGATGGAAATATACAGTTTAGACAATTATATAATTAGCTGGATTTAAAACAAATTGACTGACCATATACAAAGGGTAATTATTGAATGTTCAAAGGCAGCTTGGAAGTAGGCACCGCTGTACTCTGATTACCTCAGCTCACAAATGAGGATTGTATTCCTTCTAGGAGTCATATTTTAGGAGGACATTGAAAAGCTGGAGGCGACTCAAGGGAGGGCAACCAGGATGGTAAGAATAACAAGTCCAAGCCATGTGAGGATGGGTAGAAGGAAAGGGGGAGATTTAGGCAAGAGAACAGAAGACATAACAGAACAGGAGACCTAATAGCTGATTTGAAGTGTTTTGTGTACTTTTACTAGAAAAAGAGAATAACTTTGTTCTATTTTGTTCCAGGGGACAAAATGAAGAGCAATAGATTAAAGTTACAAAGTAACAAACTTAGGGTTAATGCAAGAAAAAAAATTCCCTCAAATTAGGGCTGTCCAAGATTAGAATAGAATGCCACAGCAAAAAGCAGGTCCACCTCATTGAAAGACTGTAGAGGCAAAGACTGAATGACCACAAGGTGAGCACGTTGTAGATGGAATTCTTTTTTAGATTGGGAACAAACAATATGACCACTGAAATCCCTTCAAATTCTGAAATTCTGTGACCACTTCTCAGGGATGTGGGTTGGCCTGAGGTTCCTTCTAACTCTAAGATTCTATCATTGAGTGAGGAGAGAGAATAAAATCTCATGTTACAGTGAGAAACACTTCTGACCTTGGGGAGAAGATATTGTCTAAACTGAACATCTTCTGACGCTGCATGGGGCAGGTTGGTTGGAGCAAGGTCAATGTACCGCTGTATCTCGTGTACCACAGCATTGGTATAAGGCATCTTGTTTCTGTCCTCCATGCAGGGACTTCGATTTCGGCCAATCACACGATCAATTTCTTCATGAAGTTTTCCTGTCACAATACAAATGAAAAATGATCTTAAAAGTAGGAATAAAAACTGCCTTCCCATATTTTCTCTGATTTTTCCACAAGAGTCACAATGATAAATAATGCACTTGAATCTAACATTATGGTAGATAGGTAGATAGATAGATAGATAAACAGATAGACAGACAGATAGACAGAAAGACAGATAGGTGACTGAAAATTCCATTTTAGTGTCTTAAGTCAGCTGAGAATCCCTGGAGGCACCTTTGCCCCATGCCCTCAGTCAGGCTCAAGTTGTCCTTTAAAAATTACAAGCCAAGCAGCATTTGGTTAAGGAAATGAGGAGGAGTCTCAGTCTGGACCTGTTCCAGAACTCAACGTGACCGACCACAGGCCCAAGATAGTTCCCTGAGTAACTATATGAGTGATAGGATTCCAGATGCACCAGCTCCTCCTATGGTCAGGCATGGTAAATAAGCTATCAGGAACCAGTGCTTCTCAACCATTCAGTTCCTGCCAGTTCTGTCACTGGGCTACAGTCTCCATCCTTATCACTATCTCTCTCTTTCTCTCTCTCTCTCTCTCTCTCTCTCTCTCTCTCCCTCTCTCTCTCTCTCTGTATATATACATATATATGTAAATATATATAATATATAATCATATGTTATATTATTATATATTACATATAATTATATATTATATACTTATCTCTAATAATAACTCACAGTTACATACCAACTAATTAAGCAAAGTGGAGGCAGTAGTGGAGGAGGAATAAGTAAACTTGAATGTGTAATACGTAAATATATTAAAATGACAACAGAAAAGTTTCCAAGGAAAGTCTCAAAAGGACCACGAACCCCTCTTATATGGACCAAATTATGGATGTATATTTTCAGCCTGTAATCCCACCTGTTATCTCAGGATGTTTCAGGAGAATCAGGAGTCCATATCTCAGGGTGGTGCTGGTTGTCTCTGTTCCTGCTATAAATAGATCAGCTACCGTGTGGACCAAGTTTTCAATGGTAAATGCAAACTGTGGTTGTTGCTTTTCCTAGGAATAATTTGGGATGATTAATTGAAAAGTAAGGGAGGCAGCAGGGCACGAGGGAAAGCATAACGAATTTGGAAGCAGAGGACCTTGGTTTAAATCTCAGTTCTGATTTTTTTTTTAATTTTTGTGGTGAAGCAATCAGGGTTAAGTGACTTGGCCAAGTTAACACAGCTAGTAAGTGTCTGAGGCTATATTTGAACTCAGATCGTCCTGACTTAAGGCCAGTGCTCTATTTACTGTGCCACTGAGCTGCCCCCAACCCACCACCAGCTCTGATCTTGAACTTGGGCAAGGCATTTAACCTTTTTATGTTTTAGTTTGCTCAATTGTAAAATGAGCGGGTGGGATTCAATGACCTCCAAGATCTCTTGCAGTTCTAAATCTATGATCCAATAAATAAGTTTGAGCAGCACAATCCAAAGCGGAACAAGAAGCTGGCAATTATCAAGGCAGTTTGGCCCTTGCAGACATTACATATGAGAGAGACACAGAGAGAAGCAAGACACAGAGAGAGAGAAAAGGAGAGAAAGACAGAGAGACAGACAGACAGAGAGAGACAGAGAGAGACAACCTGCAATTTCATTGGCACAGGGAAATTTCCAGGTGAAAATCTTCTGTCTACCAAAACAAATCTGCACTTTTCTCAGAAAAACTTAAAGTCACAAGAGAGGTGCCTAGCCCAAGGGCTCTCTAGGGTTAAGTGACTTGCCCAGGATCACATAGACATTTTGTGTCAGAGAGGGGACTTGAACTCAGTTTTGCCTGGTTCTGAGGCCAGCTCTTTTATCTACTACATCAGGGGGGTCAAACTCAGCCCTCAGACCACAAGCAACCAACAGAACTTTGTGTGACTGAAACCAGATTAAAAAGTTATTGGGAAATGTTTAGTAACATAAATAAAGATATAATACAACATAAAGAATGTTAATTTGTGGATTTTCTAAGTTAATGTGGGGTCTTCGAGGATCCATTTCTATTCATGTTTGATATAACTATACTGTATCATAATATCTTGCAAGATATCTATACCTATATAGTATATATCAATCATATCTGTGGATATACACAAGCCGCTAGGTGGTGCAGTGGGTTGAGCGCTGGACCTAGAGTCAGGAAGACTCATCTTCCTGCATTTAAATCTGGCCTCAGACACTTACTGGCTGTGTGACCCTGGATAAGTCACTTAACCCTGTTTGCCTCAGTTTCCTCTTCTGTACAATGAAGTAGAGAAGGAAATGGAAAACCACTCCAGTATCTTTGCCAAGAAAATCCAAAATGGAGTCATGAAGAGTTGGATTCAACTGAAATGACTAAGCAACAAATAAATAAGCCCTGGGTAAATGTAAGCTATTGTATTTTCCTCCTGATTTACTAAGCTAATAAATCCTGTTCCTCTGTATGAGTTTAGTGAGATAAACAGCATTTACTAGTTTAGCAAATAAGGAAGGAAAAAATTTATCAACTATCAACTTACATATGTATATCAATTATTACAAAAAGTATCCATGTGTATTTTCCCATTTTATCCTCATCAAAATACTGTGATGTAGGCAGCCAGTATTATTGTCACCTTATTAATGAGGAAATTGAGATGCTAAATGCATTGCCCTTGACCATGAGATGTTGGTATTGAGGAAAAGTCACCACTGAGATCAGAAACTGAATATATAACAAATACCCAATGGACTAAAGATAATAAAGGTAAAAAAACATAGGAATACCAGGCAGGTGGTAGAGGACATAATTCAAGTTCAAGTCAACTATGGTCTACTCCATACAACCATATGGGTGATGAGAGGGAAAGAAGGATATGGCATTATTAAGATTTTAACACAGGAAACAGAGAGCATTACAAGAGACTACTGTACATAATACTTCTAAAAATCTCTTGCTCTGGTCCACGTATTTGCCCTCTCCAAAATTTCCTCATCCACCAATGGGGTAGGAATCTGTGGGAGAATATACCCTTATGTGCATAGGTTGACGAAGGAAGGATTTTCCTGGTCAGTTGTGCTGCCACATTGCTAAATTAAATGTGTTTTGCTTTGAATTAATGTGTTTTCTGGTTGGTCTGGTAAGAAAACCTTAAGTAGTAACTTCAGATTACCCTTCCTTGCTGTAAGAGGGTCATTAATCTATTTCGGGATGTCCATCAGCATATCTTTTACTTTCTTCCATGTTTCAGGGCTCCATTTACTCCATATGAATTGCATTAGCATATTGCTTTGTTCTAGTTTTGTTCCTAACTTGGTTGATTTTTTTTTTCTTTATGTAACTTTTTAACAGTTTTTCTTCCCTTTGGTTTTGCTCTTTGTTGTTTGTGGATGGGATGGAAAGTGAGGATCCTCTAACTCCATCATCTTGACTGCAAAATCCACCATCCTTCCCCCAAGTACTTACCACAGCAGCCCCTCCATTCCAATCTGGCTGCTCAGATTAAAGTTCCCTATACCCTGCTGTCTTCATAGAGTCTTGAATTGTCCTACCCAGTCTTCACTGCCTAACTCTAGGACCTTCTTCAACACCCAGATAAAAACCTAACCCTTCCACAAGGAAGTTTTATGTTAACCCTCCCCAAATATATTTCTTACTAATTCCAAATTCCTTCATCATTTAAATCTTCAATTTATAATCCATTTTGGCTTTCCTTACACATCCCTGATTAATTATTCTCTTGTCCTTACATGTGTTTCCTTCTGTCTGTTGGGTTAGAGATTCCATTAGGGATAGGACCCTATCTTCTCATTCTTCTGTTTGCCCCATAGTGTGCTCTGAGCACACTTCAACTAATATATGATTACTTACTGCTCTATGTTTGTGAATGTGAGTGTCAGCCTCTAATACACAAGACATTTCAACTATAAGAACTGAGATTCAGACCTACTGCTCACACTCTACCTGTTCCATTTTCATCAGGAAACAGTCAATGAAGTCCCGAGGATTGCTGGGGTCCAGTGTCCTTTGGTGTTCCTTCACTTCTTCCAAAATAAATTCATGTAGAAAATCAAAATTTTTAATTGCTTTGTGGTGAGATCCAGGGAGATAATGCACTAGAGATGGAAAAGAATTGTAGACCTAAAAAGAAGAATTTTATATCATACTTTATTAGAAAAAGAAAGTCCTTCTCTACTCTAGCACTTGGATCATGTTGAGAAGAGGGCTGAATAAGGGTGGGACAAATGCCTTTTGTGAAAAAGTGACTTTCCTCATCATTTCCTATACAAACCCCCGAAAAATCAGTATTCTCCTCCTTGGTTGCCTGAAACTACCTTGGCCTTCACTCTCAATTCTTACTTCCTACAGAAAAGTTCTCTTCCTTTTTCATTATGAAGTCTTCTAAGAGCTCTGCTTGCAATCTTCCATTGGGACAGCTAACTCATTTGCTAACCTGATCCAAATTCAGGCGCTTGAGGGAAAAGTCAGCTTGTCTCTAGTAACAAGAATTTTAACATTCTGTCTTTGTGATCAGTGGGTGAACTACTCCAGGGAGGGGCCTTATAATGTCCCTCAAATCAGAACACATAGGGGTGACCTTCTCTGTCTTTATTCCCTGTCAATGAATAAGAAGATGGGAACGGAACCCAGTGTGACACTGTTGTACATTCCAAAGGAATGCGTGATGAACTCTACCTAGCTCCTTGCAATAGTTTCTTTGAGTTATAGAAAATATATATACTGAGCTCCAAAAGGAGAGGACACCGGCCTCACCTGAATCCACTGGGAACTTAAGATCTTGATGTTCTCAACTAAAAGCTTCATTAAATAAAGAAATTTCTGGTCTTTATATTCAAAATGTTTCTGGAAAATGAAAGAGCAGATTACATTGCAAGGAGCACACCCAAGGATGAAGGTAGGGTCACATGGTAATCCTAAAGGAGAAAGAGAGAGAGAGAGAAAGACTTTAATACTGCAGTTGTGATCAAAAGGAAGGTTTGTCTGCCTTTAGGTACGACCTGACTGTCCTCATTTCCTATCTAGTTTGTATTCCAGCTGATATTTATTTGGTACAACCTGGTGAAAAATAAACCACCCTTTATGAAGCATCTGGTTTGATCCACATAAGAATCCTAAGTGCAAATAGGATAAGTCTCATTTTATAGATGAGGTTGCTGAGACTAAAAAAATTAGCTGATTTATTCCACAATTAGGAAGGATCAAGAAATGAAATTCAACCCAAATTCTCTCCTGGCCCCAAATACAATGCTCTTGCTACCAAACCACATCACTTCTCATTTCTAAATCCCTATTCATCACCTCACCCTAACCAGCTTTTGCTTTCAGACTTCTTCATGTCTATCTTTAAATTATACTTCATTTTATTTCAGTAAGTAATCCCGGGATGGGAGTTGCAGGCACTGAGCTGGAAGTCTTGTTATTCCAAATGCTCTTAGGTTCAGGGTTCTGGACTGTCTAAGGACTGTTGATATCAAGGTGGTGATGCTAGGTTTCCTTGACAGGCATACATTGCCTCTTGTCTTTACCTCAGGGTGCCCCACTGCTATAGCCAGACTGGCCCATCTGCCTTATGAATAGCAATTGACTGGCAATCAGTGGTGATGGCGAGCACCTTCTCCACAGGAATGGTTTCCCAGATAAGAGCTGTGATAGCTGGACTAAAACCAGTGGTCTAGAGATTGCTGCCACCCTTGAGGCCCTTGTACTTATCTACCTATTGGTGGTAGCTAGTCATCAGTTGTTGTTAGTGGTAATGAGAAAGGTGGGTCCCTTCTCCCAACTGATTTCTCCTCTCTATGAGGATTGTGGAGACTGACCAAGAAGTGATTTGGGAGGAGGGGAGGACACTGTTATTCCCAAAATCTTGGGCTCAAGGGCCTGGGCTCTCCATCAGGGTCAGAGGGGCAATGATCATCCAGTTGGAAGTGGTTTCACCAGCCTGAATCATTCAGGTGTTCCCCCTCCCCAAACTACTTTGCATTCATTTTGTTAATATTTTTTCAATATATATGACTGAGCATCTGTGGAAGCAGTTGCTAGTAGTAATGAGAAAGATGGGTCCCTTCTCCACAAGGTAGAGGCAGTGGTCACTGGAGTGAAAGTACTGCTGTTCCCCAGACTCTTGGGTTTGGAGGTCCTGGGCTGTCTCCATCAGGGTCAGAGGGCGGTCAAGATGGTAGTTATATTAAAGAGGCCCAAGGACAGAGTCTTGGAGATATTCACACTTAGGGGACTGAAGGTGGATAGTGATCCAGCAAAAGGATATAGAGAAGCAAAAATCAGGCACGAAGAAGAACCAGTGGAGATATGATAGAGGCGAGGGAGAAGAGAGTATCAATCAGCCAATCCACCAGCAGTCACTAAGCTCTTACAAGGCTCTGTGATAAGCACCAGGGGTACACAGACAAAAGTGAAACAGCCCCTGCTCTTAGAAAGCTTACATTATAATGGGGGAGACAACATCACAGGGGAGTGGCAAAAGTCCCAGATTCCAATGTGGTGGAGTGATGCTGTTCTCAGTGTATTCCTATATTATTCCTGGTGGAATATTCTGGAGTAGGAGAGCACATACAGCTAATTATGACCAACATCTGTTAGTACCCTACTACTGCCCAGTTCCTGACACTCAACACACACAAAGTACACATAGGGGTTGCCTTTTATGGTTTAAAAAGTAGTTATCCCATTGAATTTATGTTATCAGCATCTCCATTCATACCCTCCTGCAGTGCCCTGTGCCCCCCTAACTTTCAGATTTCATAGAAGGATGACAACCCCTGTGCTAGATAGCTTAGATGGTGGAGGAGGAGGAAGCATGAAGGGAAAGAGCTTCTAAGAGATGCTGCTGAGTCAGCTCATTGACTTCCTAGCAATGTTCTCGGTCTACTTCAACTCCTTCTGCTAGTCAGCAAAATATCAAGAAAATCCCTGGACTCCCCCAAATGATCCTAAATCAATACCTTCTCCCCCAGGAATTGTTAACGGTAACAGAACCAGTGCTGCTAGATTCTTGTGAGCTATGCTGCATACGAACAGGAATAAAAACATATAAAGACATCTCCCTAAATGTTCCTCACCATGTTGCCTCCTCACAAGATTAGCATGAACTCATTAGCAGACCTGCACTGCCTCTCATCTCTTCTCTTGCCTCGCTTAAACTCTTCAGGGCTTCTAGGAATGACCACGCCGTCATGGGCATGTTTCCAGGATGGGCCCAAATGTGCAAACATGTTGGTTTCAGACAGGACAGTAAATTCCTTGGACCAACCTGAGTCTGCATAGGGATAGGAAGGATATTTCCAAGGTCCACGGTAACAAAGTAAAGAAACACCAACCTTCTGTTTTCTTTAACTCCTCCACAAGATACTTCGCCTCTTCTTGGATTAGTTCTTCCATGCTCCTCTTCCCCATCCCAAAATTCCTCAGGGTCATGAGGCAAAATCGGCGGAGATGCTTCCATCTCTCTCCATTGCTTATACCAATTCCTAGAAAGGGGAGCAGGAGGAAGAGAAACCTTAGATACCAAGGTTCCATACAGCACATGACAAAAAGTCCATGCCCAAAGGACCTTGACCCACACCCCTTATTTCAGGAGAAGATATTGGGGGGGGGTGTCAGTGTACTTTCTCCTCTATCAATACTGTTTCCTGTCCCATCCCACACATCATTTTCCTTCATCACAGTCATAAATACATCAGCTGGCCCTACACCCACATCCCCCTCCTGGTAATGAAGTGGCCACAAAGAGGGATGCCAGGATAAAGACATATTTCTGAGAAACTGAATGGTTATAGGGTACGTTAGTTTATATCTCTCCATATTTTTAGACAAGGAACTTAAAGGATTATGACGTCTTGAAGTCCTAGTCTTCCTACTTCACCCAGGGACCAAAGAGTGAAAATATCTGTTTCTTGCCTTTTTGTGGGTTACTAGGTGGTGCAGTGGAAAGAGTACCAGACCTGAAGTCAGGAAGATTCATCTTCATGAGTTCAAATCCAGCCTCAGACACTTACTATTTATGTAACACTGGGCAAGTCACTTAACCCTGTTTGTCTCAATTCCTCATCTGTAAAATGATCTGGAGAAGAAAATGGCAAACCACTCCAGTATCTTTGCCAAGAAAACCCCACATTGGGTCACAGAGAGTCAGACACAACTGAAATGAAGAAACAATAAGAGGTATACTCAATAAGAATAGAAAGTTACATAAACTCAGTAGTAATCCCTATATCATGTGGCTTTCCTTAGCTTTCTTTTTTTCCCTTAAGTCTGAAACAATCCTACATAGGATTATTGTTTATGGGGAAATGATTGTTGAGTCAAAACAAAATATAACAATTATACAAAGAACTGTAGTTAATTTGAGCAATGGGAAAGGTGTACACATACCTTTATGATACACACATGATACACACATACACACATAAGTAAAGCTTAACATGGCATATCCTTCTTTCCCTGAATATATCACACCTTCCTACCTTCAGATACCACCCTCTGATTCCAGACATAGGATGAAGACTTCACCTAACTACCCTTACATCAAGAACTATACTTTCATCTGTAATCTTATTTATCGGGATCAAATTCTTCATCCTCTGCTTCAAGATCCTTCCTAAGGGAACTTTAGGAGACAAAGTGACTGGTATTCCTTAGGATGTATTTTAATTCATGTTGGTTTCATTAAATATCTCTCTGAAAAAATAGAAGCTAACACCATGAGGCCTCATAGGATCTGTTGCAAAGTTTAGATACCCAGCAAAGTGCTTCTGCTCTCTCTTTCATTGATGTCAATCTCACAAATTGCATTCACTAGCACATACCCTTGATCTCATAACAAAACTAACTCTACTGCTTAAGAAGCTCCTGTTCTGCCTTAGAATACCCTCAAAAAAAAGAGAAGAAAAAAAGGAAGGAAGAAAAGCAACTCTCCTTCAATGCAGATGAAGAGCTAAAGACAGGGCAAAATGCTGCATGGGAAAATTTAACCTTTCACCATCGTTCTCTATCTGATTTCACTGAATCATAGGCTGTTGTAGTCAAGGGACTTAGAAATTGTCCAGTCCTCTTCTCTCATTTTATACATGAAGAATCTGAGAAAGATTAAATAACTCACCTGAGGTCAGGAATGGTTAAGTCTTAGACTAAGCCTAGGACTCAGGAATCCTGACCAAAATCCTGGATTCTTTCCACCTCAGATCATGAAATAAAATGAAAAGAACAAGATAAACACTACCTTTAACACTCCAACTTCTTTACTCTCTACAGAAATCTCAAACTCATTACATCCAACGTTGAATTCACTGCCTTCCTCACCCAAACCGCCCCTTCTCCTATCCTTCCCTATTTCTTTCAAGGGAACCAGCACCCTTCCAGTCACTCGGGTTTGCAGCCTCAGTGGGATCTTTGATTCTTAACTATTCCCTTACCCTCACATCTAACCAGTTGCCTAATCATTCCTATCTCTACATCAGCTTCTTTTTTTTTTTTTGGAGGGGGGAATGAGGCAATTGGGTTAAGTGACTTGTCTAGGGTCACACAGCTAGTGTCAAGTGTCTGAGGCCAGAATTGAACTCAGGTCCTCCTGACTCCAGGGCCAGTGCTGTATCCACTGTACCACCTAGCTACCCCTAGAGCAGCTTTCACAACCGTTTCCTTCTCTTCACTCATGTATCCACCACTCTAGTCCATGCTTTCATCACTATTTTGCCTGGAATATTGCAATATTCCTGTCTCCAGTCTACTCCCTCCCATTCAGCCTTCACCTAGCCACCAGAGTGACTGGACTGATCAAAGCCACAGTCAGACACATTGTACCCTGATACAGTGATATCACTTTGGTCCTCTTACAGCACGAAAGACAGCAACAGAAGTGATTTTCCTAAAATGATAAGCTGAACATATCATTCTCCTACCCAACAAACTCTGCTTCTGTATTACTTTCAGAACCAAATACATAAACTCCTCTGGTAGACTTTTAAAGGCTTTCACAACATGGCCCCAAACTACTCTTTTAATCTTATTGCAGATTATTCCCCTCCAAGCACACTATGATGAACAGGGCTTTTTGCTGTTCCTCATACATGGCTGTCCTTGGTATTATACCCCATTCTTGTCTCAGTCTCCCAGAATCTTCAGTTCAGCTCGAGTAACACCCTGGAGAATCAGGCCTTAGCTGATCTCTATTGTTGCTAGTGTCCTTGCCTTGCATCTATTGTGTGTGTGTGTGTGTGTGTGTGTGTGTATAATATGTATGTGTATGTTTATATAAATATATATACTATATATGTGTATCTACCCATGTATATGTGTGTGTATGTGTGTGTGTGTGTGTGTGTAGGTGTTGTCTCTTCCCCATCTCATCCAATTGTAAACTCCTAGAGGGCACTGACTATATTCACATTTGTCTTTGCATCTCCAAATACATAATCGAGTGCCTGGCACATAACAGGTGCAAGTCTTCCTTCATCTTACCCCTTCTACAAACTCTATATCCAGTTCCTTGCAGCCAGTCCTCCATTTTCCATTTCTGTACTTTCCCACTAGCTCGTTTCTTCCTCTTTCCCTACCCCCCTGGCTTATAATGTTCTCTTTCTTCTAAGCTTCTTTGGTCTCCTTTAATACTCAGCTTAAATCTCACCTTTTGTAGGAGGCCATTCCTAGCCCCCATAGGCTGCCATGTTGTGCTGCTGTTTTATGTCAAACCTGCAGTCCATTAAGATTTCCCGGATCTTTTTTTCAGATAAACTGCTGTTTAATAAGCAGCTAGGTGGGACAATGGATAGAACACGGTGCCTGCAATCAAAAGATCTGAGTTCAAATCTAGCCTTAGATACTTGCTAGCTGAACTAATCACTTAACCTCTTTTTGTCTCAGTTTCCTCATCTGTAAAATGAAGAGTAATAGTAGCACCCACCTACTGGAGTGGTTGCAAAGATCAAATGAGATAATATTGATAAAGCACTTTGCCCAGTGCCTGGCACATAGTATGTACCATATTTGTTAACTCTTGTTGTTGTTGATTAATTCATTCATTTCCTACCTTGATTTCCTCAAATATCCCTATTACAAGTGTTCTACATTTGCTGCAGCAGAGAAATGGGTTTGCCTTCTAGTCAGGTTATCAGGAGTGGTAATGAAAAACATTATCAGAAACTTTTGCCAGGCTGCAGGCTATAGAATGCCATGGGAGAAGGATTTTCATCCTATTTTAGCTCTAGTAGGCTAAGCAAGGTGACCTATTCCAGAAGTAGCCAGATTATTATAATTTTTAAAACTATTTCAAAAAGTATTGATATGTTTCCTTCATGTGGATTCTGATCCATATTGGCTACACTATGCCTTCCTTGATATCCAAAGGCTCAATATTTTGAATCATCATTATCCTTGCAGACTGAAGTAATTTTGATTTACCTGTGGCAGGTAGCAAATCCCTGAGCACCAGTTTCATTTCACCAATTTTGTGGCAAATTTTCTAATTTTGTACATGTATTGGCTGCTACTCACCCTTTCCTGCTATATACAATAAGAGATACATGGCAAGACAAACGTCTCATTATCCTATACAGTGTGGGGTCTTGTCTCAGTTATTCACTTTCTTACTACTCTTAAGAGAGGTTGATTAGTGAACATTTAGAAAAGGTGGTCACTAAGAGTCAGCATGGGTTCATCAAGACTAGGTCTTGCTAGCCTAATCTGATTTCTATTTTTTAACAGTATTATGAGACTGCTAGATCTAGGCAATGCCTTGACAGACTAGACTCAGATTTCAGAAATGCTCTGACAATGTGTCTTGTGACATATTCATAGAGAAGATGGAGAAGACACTGGTCAGACTACCAGAAGACATGATCCTAGGAATCCTGGGCTACATCAAGTTGTGGTCATTGACCAGTAGGAGGACAATGTTGTAGGTGCTAGACTGCTGACCACTGGATCTCTGAACAAAAAGGAGAAAATTCCAACCAATTGGAAAATGAACTAGAGTAATGGATCTTAGAAGGTAAAAGTCACAGCTGAGGGGTGAATGATTACAGCAAACTGTAAAGACTAGATAGATGGAAGGAGATCGTCCTTCTCCCTCCAAGGCTCTTCCACCCCACAATCATTCTCTTTCTTTCTTTCTTACTTACTTTCTTTCTTTGATTCCTTTCTTCCATTTTTTCTCTCTGCTTTTCTTACTTCCTTTCTTTCCCTCTCTCTATCTTCCTTCTTTTCTCTCTCTTTCTTATTCTTTTCTCTCTCTCCTTTTCTTTCTTTCTTTCCTTTTCTCTCTCTTTCTCTTTTTTTCTTTCTCTGTCTCTATCTCTGTGCATCTCTTTCTCTGTCTGTCTGTCTTTATAATTTTCCCTTAGTCTCTTTCTTACTACTTTAAATGACTATAACATAACACGAATCTATGTAGCTGATACCCTGGAAAAAAGATAAATGGTTTCCACGTGACTCATTACATCCTTCCCAACCTGCCACTGCTTTAGGGGCTTTGGTTTGAAAGTGGGTCTATTTCCACCAATTTCTCAGAATGCTATTCTTTTCCCTTTTCTTTTTTTTTCTTTCTCTTCTCGCTTCAAGCACAAACTTACCAAATCCATTGCTGACTTTCAAAATTGGTACATGTCCTCTGTCAGCAAACATGTCCCCATGATCAATCAGAGCTTCTTTCACTGCCTTGTACCCATGTAACACGATAACACGCTCAACACCCAATTGCAGAGTGAACACTGGGCCGTATTCTTTGGCTAGCTGTGAAAAGAAATGTGGGCAGTAGTGAGAGTGTCATCAATGAAACAGGTGATAAACAGCTTGGATTATTGACCTTATTGGAGAAGTTCTCAATCCATGATCAGCTCCTTCAAAACATTTCTGACATTTATTACAGAAAGGATGATGCACCAAGCCCAAGCCATAGATAGCTCAAAAAACTAAAATTTCACTGTGTGCCTTGGGCTAGAAGCCAGAAGACTGGCTAATAGGGCATAGTTTATGACTCGGTGCTGTATCCCTAACCTTCCTGAGAGGCTGAGCTTATGATTCATACCTAGGTGCCATAGTGGATTCAGCATAGGTCCTGGAACCAAGAAGACCTTACTCAAAATCCAGTTTCAGATACTTAATAGCTATGCAACCCTAGGCAAGTTAATTGACCTCTGCCTCAGTTTCTTCATCTGTAAAATGAGTATAATGATGCCTAATTCTAAGGGTTGTTGTGAGAATAATAAGATTATATTTGCAAAATATTTGGCAACCCTTAAATCACTATATAAATGCTATTTATTATTATTATTATTATTATTAATCTAAAGCTTTGAGCATAGTAGGATTGGGGAATAGGGCCAATGCTGTCAGTGAAATTCTAGAGCAGATAAGGGTCCTCATTCCAATAGAAATCGTGCAAATCAGTATCATTGGATCATGGGCATAGATCCAGAACAGACTTTAGAGAAATTTAAAGCAGAGTTTATTAAACCTTTTATTGTCACAGACTCTTTTAATAGTCTGATGAAGCCTATGTAATCCTCTGAAAAATATATTTAGAATAAAATATATAGGATTACAAAGAAAATCACCTATATTAGAATAAAATAAAGATGTAATTTTTCCCATCCAAGCTCACAGAACCTCTGAAATATATCTACAAGCTCACTGGGAGTTCATGGTCAAAAGATTAAGAATTCCTTTTCTAAACCAATCATAATTTTATAGATGAGGACATTGAGGGCCCAAAGATCACAGTATATCTGGGAAGGATATGGTAAAGATAACAGTTTGACAATCTACCAGGTCAAAATGAGAACATATTTTTGTTTTCACATATTAATCTCACTTAATCTTTTGTCACAACCCTGTGAGGCAGATAGGACATTTACTGATAATGTCTTCATACAGACCTATGAAACTGAGGTCCAGAGAGGTCGACATGACTTGTCCAAGGCACAATGCTCATAAATGTCAGAATCCAGATTTGAACCCAGGCCTTTCTAATTTGAAGTTAAATGCCTCTTCTACTATACCAGGTTACCTTTCAAAGGCTTTAAGATCTACAGGTCTGGAGGCGGAGCCAAGATGGCAGAGTGAAAGACATGACTTGCTTGAGCTCTCCCCAAACCCCTCCAAATACCTGTAAAAAAAAATGACTCTAAACAAATTCTAAAGCAGCAGGACCCACAAAAAGACAGAGTGAAACAAATTTCCAGCTCAAGACAACCTGGAGGGTTGATCGGAAAGGTATATCACGCCGGGCCATGAGAGGAGCACAGTTCGGTGTGGGCATGCAGCGAACCTGGAGCAGGCCTCAGAGGGTTGAATCGCGGGCAGCTGTGGTGATTTCCAGACTTCTCAACCCACGAGTGCCAAAGACAACTTAGAAGGTAAGTGGGAAAAGTCTGTGACTGCGGTGAGAGAAGAAGCTAGGTCTCAGCTGCAAGTCCCTGGGGTGGTGGCTGCCTCCTGAGCTTTTGGCCCACAGACTGAGGGGGAATCCAGTAGCTGATCAGAGGGGAATTGCAGGGATCTCTCTGCTGGTGCAGGATTCTCTTGCTGTGCCCATGCCTGGATTTGGGTCACAGTTCTGAGGGGGGGTCCTGGGGGGAGAAGGAGCACTGGCGTGGTGGAGCTTGTAGTGGTGGTGGAGAGGAAACACCTCACCCCTTATCATACCACCTTGGAAGAACTGAAAATTTACAGGTCCCTAGAAGTATCTCTGAAAACAGCTGTACAATCCCCTGAAGCTTGGGACAGTACATTCTTCACATTGGAGGCAGACTCTTACCTTAACAAAGAGTTGAAAACTCAAGTAATTGGCTGGGATCATGAGTAAGCAGCGCAAAAAGAGTTAGACTATATTATCTTACTTTGGTGACAAAGAAGATCAAAACATACAACCAGAAGAAGACAACAAAGTCAAAGTTCCTACATCCAAAACCTCCAAGAAGAATATGAATCAGTCCCAGGCCTTGGAAGAGCTCAAAAGGGATTTTGAGAAGCAGGTAAGAGAAGCAGAGGAAAAACTGGGAAGAGAAATGAGAGTGATGCAAGAAAATCATGAAAAACAAGTCAACAGCTTGCTAAAGGAGACCCAAAAAAATACTGAAGAAAATAACACCTTAAAAAATAGCCTAACCCAATGGCAAAAGAGGTCCAAAAAGCCAATGAGGAGAAGAATGCCCTAAAAAGCAAAACTGGGCAAATGGAAAAGAAAGTCCAAAAGATTGCTGAAGAAAATACTTCCTTAAAAATTAGAATAGAGCAATTGGAAGCTAGTGACTTTATGAGAAATCAAGACACTGTAAAACAAATCCAGAAGAATGACAAATTAGAAAACAATGTGAAATATCTCATTGGAAAAACAACTGACCTGGAAAATAGATCCAGGAAAGTGAACTTAAAAATTATTGGACTATCTGAAAGCCATGATCAAAAAAAGACCCTAGACATGATCTTTCAAGAAATTATCAAGGAAAACTGTCCTGATATTTTAGAACCAGAAGGCAAAATAGAAATTGAAAGAATCCACCAATCTCCTCCTGAAAGAGATCTCCAAAGGAAAACTCCTAGGAATATTGTAGCCAAATTCCAGAGTTCCCAGGTCAAGGAGAAAATATTACAAGCAGCCAGAAATTCAAGTATTGTGGAAAAACAACCAGGATGACACAAGATTTAGCTGCTTCTACATTAAGGGACCACAGGGCATGGAATATAATATTCCAGAGGGCAAAGGAGATAGGATTACAACCAAGAATCACCTACCCAGCAAAACTGAGTATAATCCTTCAGGGGAAAAAATGGTCATTCAGTGAAATGGAGGACTTTCAAGCATTCTTGATGAAAAGACCAGAGCTGAATAGAAAATTTGACTTTCAAATACAAGACTCAAGTGGAACATGAAGAGGTAAACAGGAAAGAGAAATGATAAGAGACTTATTAAGGTTGAATTGTTTATATTCCTGCATGGAAAGATGATATTTGTAACTCATGAGACCTTTGTCAGTATTAGGGTAGTTGGAGGGGAAAAAATTATATGTACATATATATAGATATAGATAGATAGACAGAGGGCACAGGATGAGTTGAAGATGAAGGGGTCATATCTGGAGAATAAAATTAAGGGATGAGAGAGGATTATACTAGGAGAAGGAGAAAGGGAGAGGTAGAACGGGGTAAATTATCTCACAAAAAAAACAGAAAAGAAAAGGCTCTTACAGTGGAGGGGAAACAGGGGAAGGTGAGAGGGAATTAGTGAATCTTATTCTCATAGGATTTGACTTGAGGAGGGAATAACATACACACTCAATTGGGTAAGGAAATCTGTCTTACCCTACAGGAAAATAGGGGGGATGGGGACAAGAGAGTAGGGGGATGATAGAGAGGAGGGCAGATTGGGAAAGGGGGTAATCAGAAGCAAATACTTCTGAAGAAGGGACAGGGTCAAAAGACAGAATAGAATAAATGGAGGGGCAGGATAGGATTAAGGAAAATAAGAGTTAGTTTTTCACAGCATGTCTATTATGGAAGTGTTTTGCATAACTGCACATGCATAACTTATATTGAATTGCTTGCCTTTTCAATGAGGGTGGGTGGGGAGGGAGGAAGGGAGAAAATTTGGAACCCAAAGTTTTAGAAACACATGTTTAAAAAAAAAGTTTTCACATGCAACTGGGAAATAAGAAATATAGGGAATGGGAAACAGAAATCTATCCTGCCCTACAGGAAAATAGAAGGGGAATGGGATAAGAGAAGGGGGGAGAGATAGAAGGGAAGGCAGACTAGGGGAAGGGGTATTTAGAATGCATGCCATCTTGGGGTGGGGGAGGGGTGAGATGGGGTGAAAATTTGGAACTCAAAATCTTTTGGAAGTAAAAGTTGAAAACTAAAAATAACTAAATTTATTAATAAAAAAAAAAGATCTACAAGTCTGAATTCAGAACTTGCTGGTTCCTCTTGAGGTCAGGCATGCTTTCAGCCAGGCACACTTAAGATTATATGCAAGGACTGGGGCAGCACACAGAGGCTGCCTGAGTGCTCCTGTGAAGGAATGTGCAAGGAAATCATTCTCCACTCTGATCCAACAAATGCTGGAGGCCCCTACCTGTTTGCAGGACCTACTCATTCCTCAGACAACAGAAATAATCAAGCACATTAAACACCCTCTTTCTTCCTATGGTGGGCAATGAGCAATTTAAGTGGGACTGATGGCATTTCTCCTAGAACTTTGCAGTGCCAAGGTGAGTGGTAATAGCAGCAGAAGGCACTTGTAAAATGGACTTTATCCAAACTACAGAAAATTGATAGCACCCAGCTAGTGCTGAAGCAGTGGGCCCTGATGGCCACTACAGTGAATCAAAATATGGTCTGGAAAACCTACAAGGTACCTACCTCCCTACTCTAACATGCTCTACTCATTAGAATATGCTGCTTGAAGATAGTCTCCCAAAACAAACTGACTGCTGCTAGAGTCAGAAATGAAACCAACAGAAGACAGAGATGCTTACTTACCTTGCAAAGTGATTCTGGGATGTTCTTAAGGTCCAACTGCAGTATATTGCCAATAATGGGAAGAGGAACAGGACCAGGTGGAAGCTTTCCTCTTCCAAAGCCCTTTTTCCATGATGAAATGAGAAGCAGACATGAGATACAGAGCAGTAAGCCAAGAGCAATGACCACAGATGGATCCATTGAAACTCTTCCTTACTACTAATGCAATGGAAGGCTTATTCTCCAAAGCTGGGGAGGACTGCAAACCTGAGATCAATCAGCTAATATTTCCTCAAAATCCTGAGTAATCTTCCAATGGATTTTTTACCTTCAAATAAGATAAAGAGAACCCTACCCTTGTTCTATAGTAGTATATTTTAAAGGAGCAGGAGCCATTAAATTTCTTGTTTTAAGTTTTACTGATTCATTTTGCTCCTTATATGCCACAGTTATTTCCCAATATGTCCCTACCTCCCCTTACAATCAATACTTTTAACAAATATTAAACAAAACCAATGATTCTAGGACTTTGGCAGTCTATGGCATATACCACAATACTTTACCACTCTACTGACAGAAAATGTTTCTTAATCTGTTCCAAAATTGAGGACACTTTTAGAATGTAAAAAATTTCATTGACCCATTGTTGTTTTCCTTCCATCTTGAAGACTCCACCACCAACAGGGAAGTGATGCCATGATTTGCAAGTGAATCAGATTTACTTAAGAGAGGATTGTGCAAGGTCACCAGCATCACTTTCTCCTCTGGAACTATCTGGACCCAGTGTCAAGGTACAGATCAGGAGGACTAGAGATGACCCTGTATACAGTGGAGGAACATTAGCCTTTTAAAGCTGTGATCATTCCAAGGTCTCATGGAAAGGACTTGTAAGAACCATTAAACTTTTATTCAAAAAAACTTGACTTGTTGGGGAGGAAGAGGGTAATTGTGGGTTCCTTGTTGGTTACTATCTTCCATATTTACAGTGAGCACCACTGAGGCACTTCATGTACTTCTTTATTTTTAAGCAGATGCCAGCAGACCCTTAAAAACCCAGAATGCATAATTAATTTGTATAAGATCAAAGCAGGCATGGAGTAACAGTGTGGGCCACTTCAAGCGTTCATTGTACATGTATATTATGTGTATGAGAGATGGTTTATATGACCACAAAGGCCAGGCCACAAACTGCTGCTGAATATCTGTAAAATACAAAGCTCACTGTGTTAATGTTCTTCTTGAGTTTTTCTGCTTTACAAAGAAAACATAGTAAGATTTCAATCTCCTTCAATCAGAAAAAGCAAGGAAATCATGACAGCTGAGAAAGCATTGTGGTTTAAAATTTTTTAAATGAGACATCAAAGTTAATATAAAACATTATTTCCTGTTTATCTTTATCTGATTTCCCCCCCAAAATATCCAGTTGTCACTGACTATAGCCACATCCCCAGATACATCTGGAGACAGATTTCATTGACCCATACATTATACTTATACTATTAGTATTCATTAAAAACACATAATTATAAAATAGCTTTTCATAAATTCACCAGTGCTTTTAAGATAGTTTGCATTTTATAAATCAAACTTAACTACAGTTTTGAAAAATAACATATATATATATATGTATCCACAAAACAATATTCTTTCAGTCTACAATGCTTAATTTGGTACATCAAACATTTTTTAAATGATATTGCCTGGGATGCATTTTGATCCATAGGCCACTTGCAATTACTCCATGACATACAACTTGGGAAACAATGACCTACAGTAAACTTTCAATGGAGACCACAATTGATAATAATAACTATTCTTCCTGGAAAAAAATGGTCCCTCAGTTCAAGGGTCATTTTTTTTTGAAAGGGGAAACCTTCTCTTTTTTTATACACACTGCCTTTAAAAAGAGCTAGCTGGAAATAGTAGTCAAGAGAAGAAGAAAAAAGAACTCTTGTCTCAAAATTCTCCTTAATTCTCCTTCATCAGTTTAATGCTGAATCATTTAATGGTGACAGAATGTAGTTATCAAGTGACTATTGCATACATGACAGAGAGAGTAGTAACACTGGCAATTTCTGTAGGTTAGGGGCAGGAATATGCTGGTCAATTGTTTCACACGCAGAATCTCCAGGAAAAAAGTGTAAACATAACCAACTTTACGTTTAAGGCACATTATTAACATTTCTCCTTCATTTTATTAAGGCTAGACAATCAACAACAGAACAACCATTCACACCCTTATCTGTAACATTTGCAATAAAAGCTCACACTGGAAATTTAAGAATCAGATCTCAGGAGATGGTACAAGCTGGATCCAGTATTTGTTCAGTCGTTTCAGTTGTTTCTGACTCTTTGTGGCCCCGTGTCAGGATTTCTTGGCAAAGATACCGGAGTGGTTTTCTGTCTCCTTCTCCAGCTCACTTTACAGATGATGGAACTGAGACAAACAGGGTTAAGTGGCTTTCCCAGAGTCACACAGCTAGTAAGTGTGTGAGGCTGGATTTGAACTTGGGTATTCCTAACACCAGGCCCCGTGCTCCATCCATTGTGCCACCTAGCTGCCCCAGATCCAGCACACTCTTGGTCATACATGACATAACCTCTAAGGTCCTTCCCAGTTCTAAACTTCTATGATTCTCCCTCTGAATTTATTCTCTGATACTTTATAAGAAATTTCAGAGGGAGTACCAGGTGAGGACAAAATGATGGACAGGAAGTAGAGACCACACCATACAAACAGGCACAGAGAAAGAAGACACCTGTTCTGGACTAGCCTTAACTCAAGCCAGTCAAAGGTTTCAGCTTGAGGACCAGAGTGTAACGAGACACTTGCAGGCCATAAAATATTTTAAAAAGAATTTGACTCAGGGGCAGCTAGGTGGCGCAGTGGATAGAGCTCTGGCCTTGGAGTCAAGAGGATGGGAGTTCAAATTCAGTCTCAGACACATGACACTTACTAGCTGTATGACCCTGGGCAAGTCACTTAACCTCAATTGCCTTACCAAAAAAAAAAACAACAAAAAAAAAAACTAAAATAAAAAAGTAAAAAGAATTTGACTTAAACATAAAAACGAATAAATAAGAATACAACATTGATTCAGATGTGCAAGGCACCCCTTCCACTTCCAGATAAGTCACAGCAGCAATGCCCAATGAGAAAGGTCTACTGACTTTCATATCAGTGGGAATTCTATGATGCTTATGACGCCTCCTTGGTTGGGCTTTCTCTGGCAGCCAGGAAGTCATGCCAGTGATTCAGGCCCTGGTCCCCTAGACCTATCAAGTCCTAAAGAGAGCTTCCTGGTTCCTTTAAAGAGAAACTAGAACAAAAGAAACAGAACTATCCCCACGAGAGTCTTTTCTATGAACTTCCAATTCTAGCTCAGTAGTCAACCAAATAGGACATGGTATAGGAACTAAAAACAGTCAGAATACATGCTCATCCTCCAAAATAGAAAGTGGAATCTCCACTCTGCCCAGAAGCAGGTTCACCAAACATCCATATGCTCTCAGGATGGGGTCCTTCTTGGGCAATCCCCCATTACACCTTCCCTACACATCCCTACCCCCATTTATTGTCCTCAACTAATAAGCCATGGGGTGTTCTGAACAGATTGCCCATGTCCTCCATCCGTAACTGTTTCCTAGAATCTCAGAGAAACATAAATACTCTTTCTTGAATTCTTTTCCCCAGTACTATAAAAGAGTCTCAAAACAGTCAATGTGGCCCAGATCTTAAACAGTCCTACAAGTTCTATGGAGAAGTCAAAATTGCCACAAATGTAGTTATATAGATTCAAGAAAGAAAAAACATGTTACAAAGCTTGCTTAGTACTTTACAAGGCCTATGTAGGTGCTGAAAAGGGCCTTGTTCAACCCAGAAGCAAATAATGAAAAGAAAATTTCTGTTTCAGGATGAAACCTAGGAAGTACAGAGCATCCCTGATCATTCACCTCTACTGAAGAGATTTAGGATGTGGGGTAGACTAGTGGTCACCTCCTCATTCTAAGGCTTGGTATTGATAAATCATCTCTAGGCTCTGGGGGACTGAGTCACTTCACCTTCTCCCTCTTCTGCTAAAGTCCAACCCTTTCTCCTCTGAGGTCAGACTCACAGAACCAGTTCAATGTTACAAAATTCAGCAACATAGAACAATCCAAATTTCTCCAGGGAGCCCTAAAATACCTAGAGAATCTAATTAACATCTCCAGATATGCCCTTACACAGAGGGAACACCAAAACTTTCTAGGTCTCTGCCCATAGGACACTCAACACTTTCTCCTGGGATCCCTGCCACAGTAAGAGTGATCTAAGACAGGCAGCCTTGGTTTCAGAAGAACAAGTTGAGGTATATCTCCTGAAAGTATGAAGCTCCCAAGAAAGGGAAGTTAAGTACTTGAAGCTGATTACTTGGGGTTTTTAGGTCAGCAGGCAAACTTTATCTAATGTACTTTCACTCTTTAAGGCTCTCAAAATAAGGCAAAAACTGACAGAAGGAAAATATAAACATTGAGCAGGTAGGCACCAGCACTCTAGGGCAACAGTGTCAATACTTATAAAGGATTCAGAACACAACAGGTATCAGTACTTAGATTTTACAAAAAATAACACCAAGAAACTCTTCTGAGATAATGAAATATTGGCTGCACAATTAGTTTATAATGAAAGAGAAAAGATTCTTAAAGGAAAAGTTAAATGAGTTATAGGAGGAAATAGACAGTAAAAATATACTAGTAGGGAACCTCAACTTTTCCCTCTCAAAGCTAGATAAATCAAACCTAAAAATAAGGAATAAAGAAGTTAAAAATATGAAGAGAATCTTAGAAAAGTTAGATATGATAGAGCTCTGGAGAAAACAGAATGAGAATAGAAAGGAATATACCTCTTTCTCAATTGTACATGGCACCTTCACAAAAATTGGCTATTTATTAGAGCATAAAAACCTCACAATCAAACGCAGAAAAGGGGAAATATTAAATTAATCCCTTTTAGATCATAAGGCAATAAAAATTACTTTCAAAAAAGGACCATGGAAACATAGATTAAAAATTCATGGGAAACTATCAATATAGTTCTTTTTTTCCTTTTTCTTTTTTATTTATTTATTTATTTTTAGTTTTCAACATTCCTTTTACAAGATTTTGAGTTCCAAATTTTCTCTCCATCTCATCCCTCACCCACCCAAAGATGGCATGCATTCCGAATACCCATTCCCCTAATCTGCCCTCCCTTTTATCACACTCCACTCCTTCTCTTACCCCCATCCCCTTCAATTTTCCTATAGGGCAGGATAGATTTCTATACCTCATTTCCTGTATATCTTATTTCCCAGTTGCATGTGAAAACAATTTTTTTTAACATTTGTTTTTAAAACTTTGGGTTCCAAATTTTCTCCCTTGCTCCCTCCCCACTCACCCTCATTGAGAAGGCAAGCAACTAGATACAGGTTATACATGTGTAATCATGCAAAACACTTTCATAGTAGTCATGTTGTGAAAAACTAAGTATATTTCCCTTAATCCTATCCTGCCCCCCATTTATTCTATTCTCTCTTTTGACCCTGTCCTTCCTTAGAAGTGTTGGCTTTTAATTACTCCCCCCCCAATTTGCCCTCCCCTCTATCATCCCCTGCTCTCTTGAACCCTTCCCCCCTATTTTCCTGTAGGGTAAAATAGATTTCCATACCCAATTGAGTATGTATATTATTCCCTCCTTAAACCAAATCTGTTGAGAATAAGATTCATTCATTCACTCTCACCTTCCCTCACTACTCCTCCACTGTAAAAGCCTTACCTTACCACCTTCGAAGAACTGAAAATTTACAGGTCCTTAGAAGTATCTCTGAAAATAGCTGCACAAAACTCCCAAAGCTTGGCACAGTACCTTCTCCACACTAAAAGCAGACCCCTACCTTAACAAAGAGTTTATAACTCAAGTAATTGGCTGGGATCATGAGCAAACTTCGCAAAAAAACTCAGACCACAAAATCTTTCTTTGGTGACAAAGAAGATTGAAACATACAACCAGAAGAAGACAACAAAGATACAGTTCTTACATCCAAAGCCTCCAAGGAAAATATAGATCGGTCCCAGGCCATGGAAGAGCACAAAAAGGATTTTGAGAAGCAATTAAGAGAAGTAGGAGAAAAACTGGGAAGGAGGTCAAAGGAGATAGAATTACAACCAAGAATCCCTACCTAGGAAAACTAAGTATAATCTTTTGGCGGGGGGGAAATGGACAGCCAGTGAAGTAGAGGACTTTCAAGCATTCTTGCTGAAAAGATGAGAGCTGAATAGAAAATTTGACTTTCAAATACAAGACTCAAGTGGAACATGAAGAAGTAAACAGGACAGAAGAATCATAAGGGACTTATTAAGGTTGAACTGTTTACATTACTGCAAGGAAATTTGCAACTCATGAAACCTTTGTCAGTATTAGGGTACCTGGAGGGAAAAAATTATATGTACCCAGCAATACCATTTCTAGGTCTGTATCTAAAAGAGATTATTCAGATGGGAAAAGGACCCACAGGTACAAAACTATTTACAGTAGCTCTTTTATTGGTTGCAAAGAATTAGAAATTGAGCAAATGCCAAACAATTGGAGAATGGCTGAACAAGTTGGGGGATATGATTGTGATGGAATACTATTGTGATATAAGAAATGATGAGCAGGATATTTTCAGAAAAACCTGGGAAGATATACGTGAACTGATACAAAGATATGCGAACAGAACCAAGAGAACATTGTACACGATAACAGTAATAATGTAGGATGATCAACTGGGAATGACTTAGCTATTCTCAGCAATACAAAGGACTCATGATGAAAATACTTTCCACCTTCAGATGAAAAACTTATGAGTCTGAATGCAGGTTGAATCTTTTTTTTTTACTTTCCTTTTTTTTCTTATTTTTTTCCCCTTTTAGCCTATTTTTTTTTGTAAGTTGGCTAATATGGAAATATGTTTTGCATGGCTGCACATGTATAATATATATATATACATACATACATACACACACATACAGAATCTGGAACTCAAAATTTTTTAAAAATGAATGTTTAAAATTGTTTTTACATGTATTTAAGGAAGAATATTGAAATAAATAAAATGAGAAAAAACAATTGCCAGTTACAACAAAAGTTCCCAGAAAGGAATTTCTACAGTGGGTTGCTGCAAATGTAAGGGCCCAATATTTATCCCAGGCAAGGTCCCACATATAAGACCTCATAAATTCTGAATGAGAGAGGGTCTGAGACACTTCCCTCACAGAGAGGAGCATAGCAACTCATCCTCCTCACTAAGGGAAAGAGGGCAAGTGGCCCCCAAGGGAGTCTTTTGTGTGTATTCTGGATGCCACTCAACATCCATGTTCTCCCAGGACTCCCAATGGCCAGTCCCTTGTTATGGGAGGAAGAAAAGAAAGAAGGAAGGAAGGAAGGAAGGAAGGAAGGAAGGAAGGAAGGAAGGAA
>NW_020954398.1:235600-246797 GCF_900497805.2 Vombatus ursinus
AAGGAAGGAAGGAAGGAAGGAAGGAAGGAAGGAAGGAAGGAAGGAAGAAAGGAAGGAAGGAAGGAAAGTAGGGAGGGAGGAAGGAAGAAAAAGGGAGCAAGGAAGGCAGGGAAGGAGGAAGAGGGAAGGAGGAGGGAGGGGGTATAAAAGGGAGCTATGGGCAAATGACTTCAGTTCTTTCAGGGAAATATGACACGAGGCAGTCAAATGAAAGGGGTGTGAGAAGGGGGAGCCCTGAGAAAGTTGAGGGGGGACAAAAAGGTTTGGAAAAACCATGGTAGTAAGATAGTTCATTATGGAGGCATAAAAGAATCGCTCCGCCACAGTGAGGGCCCAATTGAGATGATGTAAAAAGTCTATAATGGACCCAGTAGGCACATTTTCATGATTTTCTCTAGCTTCATTCATTAGCCTAGGAGTAAGGGCAAAGGCAGTAAATGGTGAGAGTAATCTTACCCAGACTAGGACTTGGCACTGTAAGACTAGAGAAAAGACAAGGAATTTTGAATTAAACATTAACAAGCAATAATTGCAAAACAGAGAACAGTAAATATTGTTGTTGAAATCCCTCAAACTTCAATGAACCCAAAAAATGATTAACTTAAAGGCTCAGGGGGAAAAAAAGGTTATTGAGGCAAAGGGAATAAGCATTTACATAGAGCCTACTAGGTACCAGACACTGTACCAAGTACCGTACAAATATCATCTCATTGAATTCTCACAACTCCTTTGTGAGATAGGTGATGTTATGCCCATTTTACAGTTGAGGAAACTGAGGTTAAATGACTTGCCCAGAGTCATACAGCTAGTAAATATCTTTGGTCTTCCCAACTCCAGGCCCAGCACTCTCTCCACAGCACCACCTTAGTGGCTAGCTATCTATTGGGATAATATGCCTTAAAAAGCTCTGATTTCTAAGGGGATTATCAAGTTTATTGTTCAGATCCTAGCTGGGTCAGAACTCTAGCAATATTATCTCAGGAATCTTCTTGTCAGATAATTTGTATCTTGTGTTTGTTTTTCCTTTCTCTTTGTAAGCATGACTGTGTAGGCTACGTCAGTCAATTAACATTTATGAAGTATATACCATGTGAGAAACACTGCCAAGTGCTGGGGATACAAAAAGAGGCAAAAGACAATCCCTGCACTTGAGGAGCTTACAGTCTAATGGGGGAGACAACAAGCATGAGAAAACAAGCCATATACAGAATAAATAGAAGATAATCACAAGAGGGAAGGCACCAGAATTAAAAGGTGTTAGGGAAAGCTTCCTGTAAAAGGTGGGGTCTTAGTTAGGACTTAAAGGAAGCCAATAGGTAGTGATGAGCAGGGAGAGCATTCTAGGTATGGGGAACAGCCAGGAAAAAGGCCCAGAGACAAGAGATGGAGCATCTTTGTTTGTGGAACAGTCAAGAGGCCAGGGTCCCTACATGAGAGGACATGGTGAGGAATAAAGTTCAAGAAGACAGGAAAGAAGGGAGGGGATTAGGTTATGAAGGGCTTTGAATCCCAAACAGAGGATTGTGCATTTGATCCTAGAGGGGATAGGGAGCCACTGAAGTTTATTAAGTGGAGGAGGTGACATAATCAGACCTGCACTTTAGGGAAGAGACTTTGGCGGCTGAATGAAGGAAGGATTGGAGTAGGGAGAGACTTGAGGCAGACAGATCCTCTAGAAGGTTATTTCAATAGTCCAGGCATGAAGTGGTAAGGGTCTATACTAGAGTGGTGGCAGTGTCTGAGAGATGGGGGGCTATTCAAGAGACATTGCAAAGGTGAAAAAAGGACTTGGCAACAGATTGGATATGGGAGGTGAGCGATAGTGGATAGTCCAAGATGGCACCTAGGTAGGCACCTAGGAAAATGGTGTTGCCTGCTATGATAACAAGAACTTAGGAAGAGGGAGAGGCTTTAGGAGGAAAGATAATGAGTTCAATTTGGACATGTTGAGTTTAAGACATCTGAAAGGCAATAGGAGATGGGAGATTGGAGGTCAGCAGAGAGACTGGGGTAGAATAGGTAGATTTGAGAAGCATCAGCATAGAGATAGTAATTAAACCCATGGGAGCTGATGAGATCATCATGTATAGAGAAGCCGCCCTCACAGAACTCTCTGGGACACCTAGAGTTAAAAGGCATTTTCTGGATGAGGATCCTTTGAAGGAACCTGAGGAGCACAGTTTGACCTCAGTAAGTCAAAGACTAATAGCCAGTCTTTAATATTTTCCTTATATTTCTTCTGGATCTTTTATATCAATTTTTCCATTGAGTTCCAGTCTTTTTGTCACAAATACCTGAAAGTCTTTCAGTTCGTCAAATATTCATTTTTTTGTTCAGGATTATTCTCAACTTTGCTGGGTAATTTATTCTTGGTCACAACCCCGGCTTTTTTGCTCTTTCAAATATAATATTCCAAAACCTATGATCTTTTAATGTAGAAGCTTCTAGGTCTTGTGAAATCTTGATTGTATCTCGGCAGTATCTAAATCGTTTTTTCTTTTCTTGTTGCTCACAATATTTTCTCCTTCACCTGAGAGTTTTGAAACTTGGCTGTGACATTCTTGTAAGTTTTCCTCCTGGGATCTTTTTTAGGTGATGAACAGTAGACTTTTTATCCTTTTTTCCTTTTTCTACTTGACCCCCTCATTCTAGAACTTCTGCGGAGCTGCTCCAGGGAAGCAGAGAAGTCCTCAAAGAACTTTCAGCTCATCTAACCCAGCATGAGGATCAGATGGCTGGTTGAGGGAAAATGGAAGGACCCCTGCTGTTTCCAGATGCTCCATCTAGTGGTGCTGACCAGACATGATCCTGAGCTGTGACCGTGGGACAGAAGGAGTGAGCTCACAACAAGTGAGGGTGGTCCCAGTAAAGCAGGGAGCAAGAGGATTTTCAGGACAGCAGAGCTCAGGGCCCTATCAATTTAGAACTAGGCCCCAAAAGATACTAAACTGTGTCTTTGACCCAATTGTACCACTACTAGGCCCATATCCCAAAAACATCAAAGAACCAGCGGGGGAAAAGCATATATACAAATGTATTTATAGCATTTCATTTTGTGTGAGAAAAGAACAGGAAATTAAGGGGATACCTATCAACTGGGGAATGGATAAACAAATTATGGTATATGAATGTAACAGAATACTTTTATGTGTTAAGAAATGATGAAAGTGATGATTTCAGTCAACCTGGGAAATTTTGCAAGAACTGATGCGTAGTGAGTTCTGAACCCTTTGACAAAGTCGTGTCACCTCACTAGACCTCTGTTTCCCCAAACATCATCTATAAAATGAGGGCAATGGGCTAGCTGATTGTTTTCTAAAGTTCCTTCCTGGGTGCCATCAAGGGGCTGATCATGGACTAGGGGAACACAACAGAATGACTAGAAACAAGTGTTACAAAATGATTTTAGACAAAGATGCTCTCCTGTCTTTTCAGCACAAAGGGGCAGGCGTTTTTCAGTGCTTGTTGGAAACACCAATGCTTTTGCATCACTTAAATGATTCAGTGCCTCATCTGAATCTGGAAGAAGGAAGAACAGAGAGAAAGGAGGGTATGTGAATATAAGGCAGGTAGAACTTGATGAGGGAGGACTCACTGAGGAGCCCTGAACTTCCTAGATCAAGGGAGTGTAAGGGAGAGTTTCAAACTTGAGTCATAAGACATGGATTTAAGGTATGGTGCTGATAGTTGTTGTTTCTTTCTGGACCCCACTTTTCTCATCTGTAAAGTGAGGACAACAATATTTGCACAAAGTACCTTATAGGTTTGTCATGAAGAATGTACTTTGTTGTTACAGAAATGTGTTATTATTAGACCATAGAAATATAAGGTGTTTTAGATTTAGATCTGGCAGGAATCATTCATCATAGCCATCAGTTGGAACCACCTAATATGAACTGAGTCCCAGAGTAGTTCAGTAATTTGCCCAAGGTCATGCAGTTAATAAGTGGCAGAGCTATTACTTAAACTCAGGTTCCCCGACTCCAAATTTCATGACTTTCCACTACAGCACCTAGAATAGGGCAACCACCATGGACCATTCTCAGTGAAGTAAATTGAAGCATACACTATGTGTGTGGATAGATCACCTCACCTAGTGCAGAACCCTGGTTCAGTGAGCCATCCTGAACTGAAGATGGCTGGAAACGTCAACTGGCTTACTGCTTGCTTACATAATGAAGCTCAATTCTCTCTTTACAGCTTCTATTCCTCTGCTCTGATTGAGATCCCATTTCTAGATTCCTGAACTTCTTACTGCACCCCACATTTAAGCCAATAGGACAGACTCAATCCTTTATGATTAACCTGCGGCCTCTCACAGTGTAGAGCCTGGGCAAAACACACCAAAAATGATCTCACTGCCAAGGGAGAAAGAGCAAGGTTAAGGGAAAGGAGACAGTGCTGGCACCAATCACACACTAGGTTTCAAATGCCTTACAAGGTGCCACAACACTGTGTTAAATGCTTAACAATTATCAGCTCCTTAGATCATTTCACAATAATCCTGGTAGATAAATACTATGATTATCCCCATTTTACAGGTAAAGAAACTAAAGCAAATGGAGATGAAGTGACTTGTCCAGGATCAACAGGCAGTAAATGTCTAAGTCTGCATTTGAACTCAGGTCCTCCTAATGCCAGGTCTTACACTCTGTCCAAAGTACCACCTCACTGCCATCACTTTGTCAGCAGTTAAGCTGCCATCAGAGTAGGAAACATGTATATGTTGAAGTATATAACCTGAGACATTTAAGGAGTAGAAAATGGCTTCTAACTCATTGATGGTGGATAATTGCACACAAGTACAGGATAAAGGCCCTACTAACAAGAAGCTTAGGATCTAGTGAGGAACACAAGACAGGATCCATAAACATTTCTGAAAGAATACACAACATAAGATTGGTATATAATTCAGGCTTAAATTGTGTAATATAGATTGTAAGTGCTAAAGAGGTTACAGGGATATGGCATCTAAATTGTGATGTGAAGTGTGGGGAGGATTACAATTAGTGCAGTTGAAGAGAAGAAATATTCTAGGAACAGGGAATTTCTGGGGAACAGGGAATTGGGGAAAATGAAGTCATGATTTTGGTAAAAGTGAAAGGGAGTATTAGATTATGCTAGAAAGGTATATTGGGCTGAGATCATAGAGGACTTTCATTGTCAGGCAATGGAATAAATACAGCTTGTCCATAGCACATGAGGAGACTGTAGAGTAGTTGGAACCAGGGGTGGTCCTTCACATGTTTAGGAAGGTAGAAAGCAGAGCTCATAGGAGGGAGGAATTTTGACAAATCCACTGGCAACTGGGGTGGTGTCAATATCTTTTGGGTCAATGGGAGATTTCAAGGTAAAATTCTGCAAAATGGTAGTAAGAAACAGAAATAATTCCATTCGAGCCAGGCCCTCGCCAGCACATATCCGTTTTCCTGAAAGAGACCAATATGAGAATTTGAAATTTGTACACTTCTAAATCATTTAGCACACTAACACTCAGTGGCATTAGATGAAAGACTGCATACATTCCTTTCCTCTCTGGTCCTTGACTCTTTTGAAAAGCCAGTTCCTCCTGAACAGAGAGGGAAGACCCCTCCTGTATCCTCTCTCTAAATCAATTCCCCCTGAGCCAGAGCAAGTCCTGGGATTCATATTCAGAGGAAAGGAAACCTTACGGAAAAACAATCACTCATTTATAATCTCAAGGAATAAGTTTACGGCTACCCAGAGTGACTGCAATGGGGAAAGGTGACAGAAGAATAATCAAAGTTCCCTTTGGGAATCTCCTGTCACCATTCTGGACAGAAAACACCTCTGGAGACTACCCCACAACTTCATGGCCATCTAGCCATTTGTCTTAACTACTCACTCCTAGCTCTAACCCAAGTATTGGAACCAACTGAACAAGGCATTGGAGACCACAATGTCAGAGATAGTTAGCTACCTGACAACATTCATATCTGGCAGGCCCAGACATGGCTATCACCATCATTACCTGATAACCAGTAGGTTCCCCTAAGAATTGAAGATGAAAGGACAAGGCACACTATCATCTATAATTCTGTACCAATAGATCCCCGTTAAAATGTACATAACTAGGAAAGAGGGTTCCATACTCGTGTGTCCTAATCAGGAGTCACATTTCTACAAAATCATAAACTCTGCGATTAACCCTTGGTTGACCTTAGCCATAATGGTACCTGAGTAATGGACCTTAAGATAACCCAGTTCCCTTCCTTGGCTTGATAAATTACAAGATTTTACCATGCTAACATAAAAGCCTGGAAGACTTTATCTGAGAAGTAGCTCCAGGTTGACGGTGCGTGGGAGGACGGTTATTAATGTAGGGGGAAGACTTTAGTTGTGGGTCTGAATGCAGAATAGAGTGGCCACTATCTCAGTTCTGCCTCTTTTTTGGAATAAGTTCAGACAACTACTCTGAAACTGAACTGATTTAGTTGATGAACCTTGGCCTAAGGAGAACTAGAAGAATGATTTACTATGTCTCCACCCTACTCCCTGGATTTAGAAATTGGAAGGACCATAATGGTCACCTGGACAAACCCAATCTTTTGGCATATAAGGTAACTGAAGCCCAGAAAAATGAAATAATTTGACCAAGGTCACATAAGGTTATCTGAGTTATCAATCCATCTTTAATGCATATATTTAGATGGATGTCTTACCTGCTGAAAAAGGCATGAAATAGTCGCTCTTCTTAAAGTTGCCACTTTCATCCAGGAAGTGACTGGGGTCAAACTGGTCTGGATTGGGGAACTCTTCATCATCATACAGAACAGAAGACAGTAATGGTATGATGGTGGTACCCTGAAATAAGCAGATACAAACAAATAATTAGAAAACAAGAACCATAGAATGTTAGAGCTGAAAAAGAACTTAGAGCTATCATCTAGTCAAAAACCTCATTGTCAAGTATAGAAAGAGTCAACATATTTTTAAACACCTGTGCTGACAGTAAATTAGAAAGTCTACAATACTATTGTAGATGTGAAATGAATGTATGTACAAATGAAAATGAATTGTGACACCATGAGTCCTAGAACTACTACAGATGAGTAAAAGATGCAAGGAGGAATATCAGGTTAATAAAAGTTAATAAAATAACTTTTGACCATCAGATCTATCAAAGAGGAAAGAGCTGCCTGGGTGAACAATAAGCACACTAATTGTGGAAAAGTTCAAGCAGATTCCAGATGATCTGAAGAGGCATAAATTAATTGTGACCTGTGTCAGGATGTTGAAAAATAAAATAATGTCACACAAAAGAATAAAGCAAAAGCTGATAAACAGATTGGTAGCTTTTCTTGAAAATGAAGAAACTGGGTATTCTGAGGAAGAAGCACTTACTCGTACCCTAAAGAATGGTAGCATAGGTTCACAGGTGTTATCTGGTAAGATATCCAGAAAGAAGAGAAGAATAATGATTCTTTACTCCCTGTGGAAGGATACTGAAACAGTTGTTTCCTGACAATGACTAAAATGGATAGGTCTGCCATATTCTCAGAGCATATATGAAAGACATAATAGAGAACCTTACAAAACTTGAAAAAGGGGATGACTAGTACCCACCTCTGGTGATTCACAGGGGCAAAAATAATATTACCATAAGGAATCTGGGAAGCATTTCCAAAGGTTTTGAAAATAAAAACAAAAAAAAACTAAAGACTTTAGGAACACAGGTGGTGTATTCATTATGGTTGTAATTGGAAACAAAAGATTCAGAAAGGAAAGGCAGATTTCAGAAGTGCACATCTTGTAAGAGGGTGTTTCAGAATGGGATTTGGATTTCTGGACCACATCTTAATAAAAATATAGAAACGATAGACTCCTAGCCAGGAATGAAATGATGTACCTAGCAAAGCCTAGAAAGATTATTCTTTCGATTTCTTACAAATACAATCAAAAGAGTTTTTCAGTGCTTAAAGTGGGGCTAAAAAAAGAAGATGGATTGGAGTTATAAGACAAAGAAGCAAATTTGACCTCAAAGTTATAACTAGGGCTTGGTAGGATGAGATGCCTAACAAGACTGAAGTTCTGGAAAGAATATGTCTTATTCAAAAGAAACAGGACAGGAAAAAGAGGGTGGGGTAGTAGATATTAAGAAGATATACTCATGTGAGGCTATTCAAGAAGCAGAGGAAAGAATGATGAGAAGCTTCTAGGTAAAGAGAAATGGAGGCAACATCAAGAGTGACATTGTCGTGAGAGGATTCTACGGACCACATGGACAAAAAGAAGAAATAGATAAGGAATACAGAAGAGATATTATAAACCCTGGTGGTTAGACATGATGTAGCAGTGATAGAAAACTTCAATTACTCATTTGGATCCTTGAGTTTCCTTTCTGTGAAAAACAGAGCAGTTCATCATTCCTTGACTTTTCTTAATGATAATTTTATCCTGCAATTATAGTGGAACCAAAAAATGGGAATTCTTTTATTGATCAATTCTCACCATATGAGAGGAACTTAAAGAACATAGATGTGAATAAGGATCTGTAGAACCCCTGTGGCACAACATTCATCCACTGAAGGGATCATGCTCTGTTGAAGGCTATGCTACCACACTTGGCACACTTTCTGTGCACACCTATGGATGAGAATGATGGGAATTTTTGAGAAAGTGACCAGTCCATCTTAGGGTTCGTAACAAAGGTAACTAAGTGGCCTAACAGGTAAAGTACAGGACGTGTAGTCAGAAAGAACTATCTGGCCTCAAACACTCACTAGCTGTGTGACCCTGGCCAAATCACTTACCCTCTCTCAGACTGTTTCCTTATTTGTAAAATTATAATAATGGTAATAGCACCTACATTTCAGGGTTGTTATAAGGATAAAAAGATATATTTTTAAAGTGCTTCACAAACCTTAAAGCTAGCTATTATTATTATCACCAGGAAAGACAAGAATTTGTTTCTGATCTGAAGACACAAAGAAAAAGAATTCTGAAGATGGAAAAAAGGAACACTCTCTAAAGATACCAATGTGGATAAGGTACCCAGGTGGTGCAGTGAAGAGACTATTAGACCTGAAGTAAGGAAAACCTTAGTACAAATCCTGACACACACTTACTAGCTGCATGACCCTAGGAGAGCCAGGTGCTCTCTCTAAGACTTAGTTTCCTCACCTGTAAAGGGGATAATAATAGCATCTACTGACACAGAATTGTTGTAAAGATTCAATAAGATCATCTATGTAAAGCAAACCTCAAAGTATTTTATAAACAACAGTTATTGTTATTACAGAGAACTCACCAAACAACTTAGATTTTTCAAAGACAAGGATGAGAAAAAGAAGCATGTCACAGTTCCATAAGAATGACAGAAGTGGTAAAGCCCAAAATGAACAGAGGTTGGTAAGGCTAACTAAGGGAACCAAAAGCAGAAAAGAGGAGGATTAAAGAAAGGATAACCCCACAACTCAGAGGGTTATAGGATGAGAATGACAAGTGACAAGAGAAGACACAGAACTTCTCAGTTTTTCTTTTGCTTGTTTTTCTTTTCTGACCAAGGGAATGATCTTTGAACTGAAAAGGAAAGAATAAATAAATCAATATGGCTAATAGGGATTGAATATACCATGGAAATAAGGAGAAAATAAGGGAGCTCCTAGACACCTGTGCCAGAAAAATAAAATGAAAAAAGTGTACTTCAATTTGCACTCAGAGTCTAGAACATATTTCTAAAGAGATCATTAATCTAGATAAGGAAGGGATAAGGAAATGACTCTAGATAAGGAGGTAGTGGTCACAAAGATCTGGAGTAGAATCATCATTATTTTGGTTTTTTGAGTATGATAATAAACTGTCAGATCAGGAGAATGCTGTAGATAGTGTTTCCTTAGATTTTAGCAAAGCTTTTGATGAAGCTTCTCATGTTCTTCTGAAAATGATGGAAATATACAGGTTAGACTATCTTATAATTACGTTGGTGGATTTAAAACTGATTGACCATAAACCAAGGGTAAATATTGAAGGTTCAAAGGCAGCTTGGAAGCGGGCACCGCTGTACTCTGAGCTCTTCAGCTCATAAATGAGGATTGTATTCCTTCTAGGAGTCATATTTTAGGAGGACATTGAAAAGCTGGAGGCTACTCAAGGGAGGGTAACCAGGATGGTAAGAATAACAAGTCCAAGCTATGTGAGGATGGATAGAAGGAAATGGGGACATTTAGACAAAAGAACAGAAGACATAACAGAACAGGAGACGTAATAGCTGATTTCAAGTGTTTTATGGACTTTTTTTTTTTGGTGATGCCATTGGAGTTAAGTGACTAGCCCAGAGTCACACAGCTAGTGAGTGCTATGTGTCTGAGGCTGGATTTGAACTCAGGTCCTCCTAACTCCAGGGCCAGTGCTCCATCCACCGCACCACCTAGCTGCCCCTTTATGAACTTTTACTAGAAAGAGAGAATAACTTTGTTCTGTTTTGTTCCAGGGGACAAAACCAAGAGCAATAGATTAAAGTTACAAAATTGCAAATTTAGGCTTAATGCAAGAAAAAAAATTCCCTCAAATTAGGGCTGTCCAAGATTAGAATGGAATGCCACAGCAAAAAGTGGTTACATCTCATTGAAAATCTTTAGGCAAAGATTGGATGACCATGAGGTGAGCACACTGTAGATGGAATTCTTTTTTAGATTGGTGATGAACAATATGACCACTCAAATCCCTTCAAATTCTGAAATTCTGTGACCACTTCTCAGGGATGTGGGTTGGCCTGAGGTTCCTTCTAACTCTAAGATTCTATAATTCAACGGAAGAGAGTATAAAATCTCATGTTATACTGAGAAACACTTCTGACCTTGGGGATAAGATATTGTCTAAACTGAACATCTTCTGACACTGCATGGGGCAAGTTGGTTGGAACAAGGTCAATGTAACGCTGTATCTCGTGTACCACAGCATTGATGTAAGGCATCTTGTTTCTGTCCTCCATGCAGGGACTTCTATCTCGGCCAATCACACGATCAATTTCTTCATGAATTTTTCCTGTCACAATACAAATGAAAATTGATCTTAAAAAAAGGAACAAAAACTGCCTTCTCTTATATTTTCTCTGACTTTTCCATAAGAGCTAAATTGGTGAATAATGCACTTGACTCTCACATTCTGATAGATAGATAGATAGATAAATAGATAGATAGATAGATAGATAGATAGATAGATAGATAGATAGATA
>NW_020954398.1:246807-246962 GCF_900497805.2 Vombatus ursinus
GATAGATAGATAGATAGATAGATAGATAGATAGATAGATAGATAGATGAAAATTTCATTTTAGTGTCTTAAGCCATCTGAGAATTCTTTAAGTCACCTATGTCCACGTCCTCAGGACAGGCTCAAGTTGTCCTTAAAAAAATGCAGGCCAAGCAG
>NW_020954399.1:0-4972 GCF_900497805.2 Vombatus ursinus
GATGGAACAGCTGGACTTGGGCCTCTTCCTACAGAAGGTAAAGTCTTCCTCATGGTAGTAAAAGGCAGCCCAGATGAGCTGGGTTCAGTCCCCTTCTGGGTCTCAGGCATCCCTGGGATGGTGGAAGTCTCTGTGTGGGTCGTGATAGAAATGGGGAGTATCTCTGCGACTTTGGTAGTGGACACTGGGTCAGATGAAGACAGAGCAAGTGTCTGGCTGCTTGTTGGCCTGGAAGCAGAACTAAGAGTATGGAAGGAGTCACCTGGAAGAGTCTCTATAGGCTTTGTGGTGTCAGAGTCCATTCCTGTGGTCGTGGCTGCACTAGGGGTGGCCATGGGGGAAAAGGAGGAAATTGTCCTTTGTGGGCTGGTGTCTGAAGGAGCGCTGGAGCCTGGAATCACCTGGACCTCAGCAGAAGTAGGAGCAAGTGGGAGGGAGCCAGTGGCCATGGTCACACCAGCAGAAGGCTCAGTGGAAGTGGGGGCTCCTGCCAGAGACGACATGGTCACCATTGGTGTCTCCAGAGCTTGGCTCCCTGCAGCAGAGCCCACAGCGAGGCTGCTGGACTGAGCAGGGGCTGAGCCAGGAGCTGTGTCTAGGGGGACGGTCACTGCTACTGTCCCGAAAGTGGACGTTCCCATGCTGGAGGCAACCACAGGCAGGCTGGTAGGCTGCGTGTCTCCTCTGCTGGCAGGGGACGGATTCCTGGTCCCTGCTGCCACTGGGCTCCTGCTGGACAGGCCTGTGTCTACAAGAGGGGATAGGTTGGCACATGTGGAAGTGTCTAGTGGGGTGCTTGGAATCCTCTCACAGTCACCCTTATCTCCTCTCTGCAAAGCTCCTTCCTCTTTTGAATGACACTGCCCTGTCCAAGCTATATTACTCACTCTCCCTCCCATGCTCAGCATGGGCACCTCCCCTTGGGCAAACACTTTTACCACTCCAAATCGCCTGTCACAAACCGTAAGTCTGAGCTGACCTCTGATGCTGACACACACCAGTGTGGAGAGGGCTTAGACTGGATGTCTCTCACTAGGCCTCCCCTGACCTCTCTTCAATGTGCTCTCAGTTACTTCTCAGCTGCTCTGACCCCTCCATCCAATCCACTTCCTCTGGCTCGTCCTGGCCCGCCTGCTGGATACCGTCTACTTCACACCCGTGCACCTTCCTAAAGCACACCATTAGACAAGCAGTGGACAAACCTCTGCTTCCCCTCCATGCTCCAAAGGAAAGGAGTCTGTATTTTCAATCTTCTAGGAAGAGAGATGGAGAGAAAGACTTCCCATAGAGAAAAGAAGGAAGACAGAATGAAAATGTTCCCAGAAATTGAAAATGAATCTCAAAGACACCAAGACCCAAGAATAGCACCCAAAAATCCACAAGATGGAGAACTCTCTGATGCAGGAAACTGACCTTGGATGAAGGATTGCCCCCAGGAGAAGTAGAAGGGCCACTCTTACTGACCTGAAGCACTGACAGTGATGCTGGTCACTGGGGGCACACTGGCTGGGGATCTGATGCCTCCCTGTGAGGTTACGTCTGCAGCGTAGGTGCTGGGACTGAGGCTCTCGCTGATTCCTGTAAAGATGGGAAGTCTGTGAACCCATCAGTAAACAAGCACGTACTGAGCACTTGCTCTAGGCCAAGCAGAGAGACACGTCAGATACGAGACAACAAGAGAAAACTTAAGGGGTCCCAGGGGCTCCTAGATAGCATTTGTGTGTCATGCATCATGCCTTGCCTTCCAAATAGTCATTGAGGGGTCCTGCTCTCCAAGGCCCAATTCTACATCCTGCCTAAAGCATCTGTCCAGAATAAGGACATGCAATTCATCCCCAGAGGATGGGAAGGGTCATTTCATTCACAAGGCCACAAGGCTGCCCACACATACAGGGCAGAGAACTACAGTGACAACCGGAAGTCAGAGCTCTTGAGTGGATGCAAATAGAGGCCTTGAGAAGGAACTCTCAGAGCAAGGCATGCCTTTCTGTTAAATACATATGGCTGCTTCCCATCATTACACAGAAATGAATCAACATCTACACTTAAACTGGAACTTAAGGGGGTCATGCTCACTTGGGAACAGGGTTGAGGTGGAAGGACCAGGGAATAAAGCAAAGACTGTACCCGATGGAGAAGGGATGTCTGCTGGGATTGTGGTCCCTGAGTGGGAAGGGGCAGATGTCCGCAAGGTCTCCATGTCCATTGAAGATCCTGTGAATGGCCTGGTTGCTCTACCTTCTGTGTTCTTCTCTGACCCAGTGGTGGTGGGAAATATCAACGTGGACCCAGAGGACGGGGCTATCCCAGGGGCAGAGGTGCTTGTCCAGGCTGGGGATTGGATGAACACAGTAGAGGAGTCTGGGCTGGGTCTTGACAGCCCTGGAGTACCTGTCTCTGAGGAATGGACAGACACAAGGCTGGTGGCCCCAGTAGAGGTGGTGTCCAGCAGCATAGGAATGCTGATGTCTGGTGCCATGGGTTTGCTGCTCACAGAGGTAGATGAAGTTGTCCATGAGCCAGCATCTGTGGTGATGGGAAGCGGGGTCTCTGTCAGGGGAGGGCTGAGGGTGAGGCCACTATCCGATGTAGTGGCCAGCTGTGTGCCCCGAGGGCTGGTTTTCTCCTCTGGTGATCCTGGGGCCCTTGTTGCAGTAGCTGAGCCAATAAAGTCTAGCAGTCTGGTGCTCAGAGGTGCATCTGAACTGGAACTTGTTTCCTTGATGGACTTCTTTGAGGAGGTGGACACAACACTATTTGAAAGGGTGGCAGGGCCAGATGGTGAGACATTTGTCATGAGCTCTATGGGGCTTGAAGAAGTTATCCTGGGAGATCCTCTTTTGCTTTCTGATGTGGACATGGCAGAAATGGATGAAGGGCTGAGCCACATGGCTGGAGAAGGAGGTGAAGCTGACCTGGCTTCTTCTAGTGTGTCAGGGGTTAACGGGGATTTGGTGGACAGGTCAGTGGCTGACAGACTTGATGTGCCAGCAACAGATGTGAAACCTGGGGAAACCTCTGTGCCCATACCAAGAGATACCTGCTGAGATATAGGGCTCGTCCCGGTGGGTGCCGTGTCCTTTGAGGTGGCTGGGATCTCTCCCAGGCTGGTACTGGGCTCTTGACTCAATCTCCCTACATGGCCCTCACCAGTCACAGTAGCTAAGATATCTCTGGTTGAACCTTCTACCACTGTATTGGCCGACAAGAGAACCGAGCTGGTCTCTGAGGCTGTCGGCCACACCGTATGGGCTCTACTACCCTCCCAAGGTGAGCTCAAAGCTGTAGAGTGTGAAACTGGTGCTCTAGTAAAAGTGTCTGTGGATGTTGATCCCAGAGGCATGTATGTGGTCATTGAAGTAGGTGGGCTAGGCCCTTCTTCCAAAATTGGCCTCTCAGTATGTGGGGCAGAGGCAGGAGAAGTAGGGAGGACATCTGTGATCTTGCTACTGGGAGTCAGCTTTGTACTCTCAGTCCCTGGGACAGCCAAACTCATGCCACCTGCCACATGGCTACTCTCTGAGGAGGCTTCAGGGGTGGCTGGAGCGGGAGACCAAAGCCAAGCAAGGCCTGTGTTTAGCACACTCACAGCAGCTTCAGATGGGGAGGAAACCCAAGGGACACTTGGACTTTCATCCATACCAGCCACAGGGACACTATGGGAGGAGGCTTCAGCTACAGTCACTGGCTCCAACCTGGAGGAGATCTCTGCTCCAACACTGGTCTCTGGAACACTTGCACTGTGGCCCAAGGTGTTGACTACAGGAGAGTCAGTGCTGGAAGCCATGGCTGAACCCACTGTGACCTGCCCAGCTGTGGTCTCTGCAGAGATAGAGGAGCCATATGAATCCATGCTGCTCTCAGAGCTTAGAGTGCTGCCTGTTGAACTTGGCTTGGCCAGGAGAAAGGCGGTGGAGGCCCCTCCTGGCCTGCTCTGTGTGTCCATAGTGGGGAGGAAACTTTCAGTAGGTGCCATGGAACTGGCCCTCTCTTCAGGATGTGGAGACTCCACAGAGGAGAGAGAGGCAGCATCTTTCCCCTCCCCAGTCATGGGGCCCAGGGAGGCAGAGGGGGATAGGAGAGTAGTAGAATGGCCTGTCTCACGTCTCACACTAGGAGAGCCAAAGGAGGTCTTTCTCACAGTCCAGGAAGACTCCAGTGGCCCCGTGGAACTCGTGTGCACTCCTGGAGAGGTGGGAGTTCCTGAAGTCCCTGTGGGCACAGGGATTGTGGTGGACACAGTCGTGGGCCCTGTGATCCCTCCCATGGATGGCATGGCTGTGGGTGTTCCTCCTTCCTCAGGGGAGAAGGTTTTGCTCAGGCTAGTGAAAGGCAGCCCAGATGAGCTGGGTTCAGTCCCTGTCTTGGCCACTGACTGCTCTGGAATGAGAGAAGCCTCTGTGAGGATCTTAATGGAAATGGGAAGTATTTCTGTGACTTTGCTAGTGGAGCCTGGGTCAGATGAAAACAGAGCAAGTGTCTGGCTGCTTGTCGGCCCTGAAGCCGAGATCCCGGTATGGAAGGAGTCACCTGCAGGCATCTCTGCAGGCTTCGTGGTGTCAGGGTCCCCCGCTGTGGTCGTGGCTGCACTAGGGGTGACCATGGGGGAAAAAGAGGAAACTGTCCCTTGTGAGTTGGAGTCTAAGGGAGCACTGGAGCTTGGGCCCGCCTGGACCTCAGCTGAAGTAGGACCAAGTGGCAGGGAGCCGGTGGCCACGGTCACACCAGCAGAAGGCTCAGTGGAAGTGGGGGCTCCTGCCAGAGACGACATGGTCACCATTGGTGTCTCCAGAGCTTGGCTCCCTGCAGCAGAGCCCACAGCGAGGCTGCTGGACTGAGCAGGGGCTGAGCCAGGAGCTGCGTCTAGGGGGACAGTCACTGCTGCTGTCCCGAAAGTGGAGATTCCCATGCTGGAGGCAACCACAGGCAGACTGGTGGGCTCCATGTCCTCTCTGCTGGCAGTGGATGGATC
>NW_020954400.1:0-9766 GCF_900497805.2 Vombatus ursinus
AAGATGAATCTTCCTGAATCCAGACTTTGTGCTCCTAGCCCTAACCTAATTGCTCTGCCCAAAACACGTAGGTATAAAAGAGTGCTTTCTACCCCATTGTCTACTGACTTCAACTTTACCCCTCAGCCCATTTACCCAGAAAGGGAGAAAGAACTACCTGTTGTAGTTGTTGTTGATTCACTTGAGGTCCTCGGCGGGAGCTACCTTCTTCCTGCCCAGATTCCTCCTCAGCTTTTGCTCCGTCTTTTTCCTTGTTTAGTTTCTCTCGGATAACAGGCTCTCCCCGAAGTATGTGGCACAGGATGGCCAGCATGGATTCAGCCATCCGCCCACCATAAATCTTTACAGGCTTCCGGTTCCACAGGTTCTTTATGCAGTTGAAAGCCGCCTATAAGGAATGGATGTAACTAAGTGGCCTTTTTTCAGGGGCATTTTTCAAATTTAAAAAGACCTATACCTGAAGGAAGCTAGAAACTAGCTAGTAAGAGGGGGGAGATTTAGACTATTTCTAGTCTGTAAAGGTTTAAAAAGAACGGTCAAGGGTAAAGTTACTTCCCCTGTTTCTTTCCCCATCTGAATATTCCATTTGCAAGTTAACTTGTTACTATCTAATGTCACATTAAAAAATGTTCTAAATTACTATTAATTAGAGAAATGCAAATTAAAACAACTGTCAGTTACCACCTACACCTATCAAACTGACTAACATAAAAGGAAAGGAAAATGTTGGAGGGGATATAGGAAAAAATGACCCAACCATTCTGTAGATCAATTTGGAACTATTAACTAAAGGACTACAAATCTGTGCATACCCTTTGGTCCAACAATACTAATGCTTGGTCTGTATCCCAAAGACATACAAAAGGAAAAGGAACTTTATGCACAAAAATATTAATAGTAGTTCTTTTATTTGTGGCAAAGAATTGGAAATTGAGGGGATATCTATCAACTGGGGAACGACTGAACAAATTGTTGTATATAATTGTGATAGAATACTATTGTATAAGAAAGGTACAGGCAAATAATTTCAGAAAAATCTGGACTTACATCAACTGATGCCAAGTGAAATGAGTAGAATGAGAAAATTGTATATAGTAACAGCAATATTTTATAATGATTAACTGTGAATGACTTAGGGTGAAAAATGCTACCTATCTACAGAGAAGGAACTGATAGAGTCTGAAGGCAGACTGAAACATATCTTTTTAAAAATTTTCTTGCTTTTTTAAAAAAAGTTTGTGTTTTCTATCACAACATAACTAACACAGAAAAATGTTTTGCATGACTGTGTATGTATAAACATTATCAGACTGCTGGCCTTCTCAATGAAAGGGGAGGGAAGAAGAGAATTTGGAACTCAAAATTTTGAAAAAATAAATGTTAAAATTGTTTTTATACGTAATTTAGTAAAAGTAAATATTAAAGCCCTGAACCCTGAGTTCAAATCTGGCCTCAGAACAAACACCTGACACTAGCTACGTGACCTTGGGCAAGTCACTTAATCCCAACTGCCTTCAAAATTAACCCAGATTCTTTCTTTTAATGACAATACTCAGTAGCCTCTTCTCCTCTGAAATTACATAGATTATAGTTGTACCTTCCCCACCATTTTTATCATCCTGCTCTGTTTTCATCTTTTTTTCCCAACTGTTATCCTTATACTAGGAGCCTTCAATATCCATTTCACCAATATCCTAAATTTCTCCTCAGTCATACCCAGAGATCATTACACCCTATATACACCATTACTTTTTTTCCTGAAAAAAATAAAAATAAAAATAAAAAAATAAAAAAACACAATCCCTACAAAAGTAACAAAAAATCACAACACAAAACCTAAACAACACCACTTGACTACCATGTCACTATCCCCTATATCTCACTTTATTAAACCAATTCTTTACTCTCATAATAATCTCTAATCTCTCTATTCCTTAGTGTTTTTTCAGGCTAGTATCATGTTGACTTAATTCTTAAAAAATTTTATTCCACATTCTCCCCTTCTATTGAACTAATCTCCTTCATTATCATGAAGTGATATTATTATTACCATCACTGATATTTCCTTGACAAATCTCAGTCCTAGCACTCCGACCTCCTATACTCCTATTCATATGCTGCTAGAGCTAGTCACATAAATATATTTACAGGATACCCTAAAAAATTTATGTTATTTAACTTCAATAAGGGCCTTATTAAGCAATTACATTATCACTCCCTGTTTTACTCCCTACAACTGCTACTCTCTAACTTCTTGTTTTAACATTGATCCATGCTCTACTCTTCTAAGCTATGGCTCTCATACCTTTTAAAGAGGAAATTATGAATTCCCTTTTCCTCTTTTCTTCATCTCAAGACTCTACTCTTTGCTTTCTAAAGCCTGCCCATCTAATACCTCCCTTCCATTCTTTTATGCAGACTACTATCTTAAATATTTCCCTCTCAAATCTTCAATCGGTGGAAACCTACAGGTTACTTCCATATCTCCTTTAAATATGGACAAGCATTTCTAATCTCAAAAAAACAAACCTACCCACATAAACCAGAAGCATTTCTATATATTATTAATAAAACAAAAGCAAGACACAGAAAGAGAAATTCCTTTCAAATTTACTGAAGACAGAAATATTTGGAAGTCTACCCGCCAAAACAAACTCAGAAACTATATGAAAACAATCACAAAACACTTTTCATACAAAGAAAGTCAGATCTAAAATCACTGGAAATATATCAGTTGCACATGGGTAGGCTGAACTAATACAATAAAAATAACAATTAAACCTAAATTCATGTACTTATTCTATGCCACGGCAATCAAACCACCAAAAAATTATGTTATAGAGCTATAAAAAACAAACTAAACCAAAACAATAACAAAATTCATCTGAGAGAACAAAAGATCCAGAATCTCAAGAGAATTAATGAAAAGAAATGCCAGAGAAAGTGGCAAAGCTTTACAGACCTCAAATTGTATCATAAAGCAGCACTCATTAAAACTACTTGGTTCTCGCTAAGAAATGGAGTGGTGGATCAGTGGAATGGGTTAGGTATGCAAGACACAGCAGTCAATGATTAGTCATCTATTATGTGAGAAATCCAAAGACCTCAGCTTCTGGTATAATAAATTACTATTTGACAAGACTGTTGAGATCATATATTACCATACATATGTAAAATAATTTATAAAAATTGACAATTTCTTAATTGCTGAATGTACCAAAATTTAAGTGAGCCTCTGTGTTCAAGCAGGCTGAGGTAAAGTAAAGAGGTATACACAAAGAGTACTCTGAGTCTATCAACTGAATCAAAGAAACCTAACAGATCATACTGATTTTAGAATTATTTTTTCACTAATCCTTCACTCAATGAGACATTTTACTTATGTACCACAAGCAAAGTGAGAACAATAATAATGGATTAAATTTTTCTTTCTAAGTCCAGCATCTTAAGTTCTTTTATTTTTGTGGCATATTGGAAAGTGTTCAACGGTAAAACAAGTAGCTCATCCTTTGCCCCCTGCCATGAAGATCTTGTGTGTGTCTGCATTTTACATATAAATATATTTATATATACATGTTGATAACACTATACAAAGAAATGCACGCATTGCAATAAACAGACCTTATGCTTTATATACTTATATTTGTCCTTGTTTCTCCTTTAATAGAGGAGAATGTTTTGGTTTCTGCCTTTGTGGTCTGCAGTACTGATCTTGTCAGTCTCCACACAGAACAGAGTATTCCTATTCCTAAGTAAGGCTTAAGTAATGCCTATTGCTTACTTCAAAATCCTCTATTTTAGTGGAATCTCTTGTAGGAACATAAAACTCACCTTCTGAGTCACTACAAGGAAGCGGAGGGCACTAAACTGTGGATAGTTTTGACCCCCAGGCAGCTTAGAAGGGAGGGAGTGTGGTGACTCAAGTATAGTTGTTGGGTTCACCATTTTTTCTACCAACATAAGCCAAGCATCCAGAAACTCTCCTGTGCCATCAGGCAGGTCTGGATGTTCAAGTCCCTCAGATATGGGAATTTTGCCTCCCATTGAAAGAGCCCAATTGAAAGTCCTACAAGGGAAAAGAGAAAAAGTTATGAGACAAGAATGTCACTGAGACAAAAGGGGACATTATGGTGCCCGCAAATTCCTCCTTTCTTTTATTATCTCTTTGTGCCCATTCACTGTTCACAAACTTGACTCAAACTACAGTGCTTTGTAAAACTCAATTTGGAATTTTTCTTATTCAAATCAAGTGGCACATGTTCACACTGAAATTTTTAGATATTTTTCAATAGAAGTAGAGATTCCATGGGTGTTTTTTTGCGGGGAGAAAGTCCAAGTTCCGCCTCTAAAATACCAAGTGTACCATGTCTTTAGACACACTTGAATTCAAGTCAGGGGTTAAATTATTAAGTTAAGAAAGAATACCATCTTCTTGGCATGAAAGGATGGAACCAGGACACACTCAAAAGATTTTCTTTCAAAACCTGGAAAGACTTGTATGATCTGATGCTGAGAGAAGTGAGCAGAACCAGAAGAACATTGTACATGGTAACATTCATGCTGTGTGTTGATAAATTTTGATAGACTTATCTCTTCTCAGCGATATAAGGACGAAAGACATCTCTAAAGGCCTTGTTATGGAAAATGCTAGCCACATCCAAAGAAAGAACTATGGAGTTTGAACGCAGATCAAAGCAGACTATTTGCTCTTTCCTTTCCTTCTGTTTTGTTTCTTCTCGCTTGTTGTTCCTCCTATAGGTTCTACTTCTTTACAACATGATTAATGTGACCAGGAATGTACATGGAGAGCCTATAAGAGATTGTATGTTGTCTTGGGAAAGGAGAGGAAGAAAATTTAAAAATCAAAAGCCTGTGAAAGTGATAGCTGAAAACTAAAAAGAAATAAATTAAAAAAAAAAAAAAGATTTTCTTTCCATAAAAGAGTGCCTTGATGGCTTTGGATATTTCTCTTCCTCGAGAGCATGCCTTGTCACATGAGAAAGGACAAATTAAATGAAACATCCAATTCTCTGGGAAAAAACGTTGTAGTATATTGGGGTATTCTTACTCAAAAAGAGCACTGTGGCCACCAGAGCAGAGGAACTTCTGTAGCATAAGGTGATAAGGATATTTTCTCTCATCAAACAGCATTGGGGAAGTGAAGCCAACTGAACAGATGAAAAATGTCAGCCTGTAAAAGAAAAAGCAAAAATGGGTTAATTTTTACCAACTAATCACCATAACTATGAAATAAGATCACATGAACTGCTTTAGATCATTAAATAGCTACACATGAATATGGACTAATCTGTCTAATTTGAGGGGTAAAAGATGAGTTACATAAACTGTACTTTAAGACCTCAAAGGCCTTCTTCACCCAAATTTGTAGGATGTAGAGGCAAGATAAACAGTATGAAACAAGTATGGGGCGTAAAGCCAGAAACTTTAAAAATCTTCTTCTCTATGGAGGACAGAAAGAAGTCACAATTGAGGAACATTTTTTTAAAAACCAGAAAACATAAGGGATGGAAGGGACCTTTGGACTCTGCCTCTTACTGGAGAACTCAATGCACTAAATGTGCTTGCTTTGGGACATTTGGATACTGGAAATGGTGTGATGAAGAAAGATTATACTTGGCTTTGCTTACCTCTGTGCTTCTCTCAACAAAAATTCCCCTTCCTGTTTACTATGTGGTAAAGAACACAGAGTGTGGGAGTCTGGGAAGGTCTGGGCTTCAACACTTAATAGCTATGTCATGTGGCATGTCACTGAACTTTAATTTCCTCATCTGCAAAATGGGGATAATTGAGGTTCCCCAAGGTCAGATGACAAATTAGGAGCAGAAGACACAAACCTTTAGATTTAATTTAATTCCAAATCACAGGGTAACTTTATATTTCATTGTTATCAGCAATCTTTGTGACCAAAAATCTGACTTTACATAAAGTAATCCTCTTTCTTAATTTTGCTGTAAAAATGTAAAAGGTACAACACATACAACATATACACACACTACTAAGAGTGTTTTACCTGAATCTTGGTGTAGGTGTATATGGTGGGGGCTGCCAGGATAAGCCCTTAGTGAGTAGCTTGGTGAGAGCTGAGGCTGTTGACCGAGCGGCAGGTGTTGGTGCAGTAGTAGTGCTGGCTGAATGATGGGTCCTCCTCTGGCGTACAGGTGATCCCACACAGAGTTTAACAAGACGACCAAAAAGCTCAGCAAGAGCTCGGCCTAACCTGGAGGAGGCTAAATATTCAAAACATGATAGTCAGACTGGCTTAAAGTGAAAAAATTAAATCATCTGCCAATTTGTCCTTGGCTTGCCTTTAAAATGAACAATCATGTAAAAGGAAATTCTAAGACACAGCTCTCTGGAAATAAAATTGACTCTCTCCATCATAAGACTTTAGCAAAAGATGTGAGAAATGTTCTTCTATGGTTGACATAATGGTGTATACTGCATGTGCCTCATTTGATGACAGACACTAGGTAATAAATAAAAAACTCAGAGGAACAAATGCTCACAAATATGGATAATGAGAAAAAAACTAGGACGCAGGTCAACGTAATGAGCCACAGCTCATAAATGGGAATCCAGTAAAAAATCTAAATATAACTGGGACATTTCTTGGTTCCACATTCAAAGGAGCTCATTTTTTTGCTAATCAGAAGTTTCCTATCAGAACCCATACAAGATTTTCTTGGTGGGAACACAGTACTATAGTTTAATGAATAAAAAATTTATAAAAGTCACAAAGATATAAATATCCACCTAGAATGGTAGCTAGAATAAACTGTCCAGAGAATAAAAAAATCAAGAACAAGGACAAAATCCAAAATTTTCTTGTGGACAATAGCCCAAACATCATAAAATTTTTTCTATCTATAATGCCATCCTTAGGACTTATTAGAAATCAGAGGTTTTAAGTTCAACTTCCCTAAAAGAAACAGCATTCCTTTCTATAAAGCATGGAGCTTCTGCAAAAGAAGAGAAGGGAAAGCCAGGAACTCACTTGCATATGGGACTGGGCGTAGGGGGTGGGTAGTGAAATCACTTACCTGACAGCAAAGGCTTAATCTGTTTGATCCTTGCTGCCATGGCTGGTGTGATTTTGTATTTCCCTTTGGAGTCTGATGTATTAGGCTCATCGGTTTCCATAGGTGTCAGGGTGTCTCCACCCAGTCCAATGCCTTCCAAAAGACCCTGGGTGGAAGCCTCAATGATTCCTGTTGACCCTTCTGTTTCTCCTTCTAAGGATGCAAAAGAGAAGAATTGAGAGACTGGCATAAATAAAGGTTGTTGCCACATTAGGCCAGTCTTACTGGTTGCTTTGCAAGAAGCTGAAATTAGAGTTAACCCTCGGAGGATAGGATGACTGATCTGGTGGGGATACTCAGTTTGGCTCTAAATTTCTTGATAACAAAAAGTCTAACTGAAAACATATTTAGACTCTTTTTAGGGTTACCTGTTCTCTTGGCTCCCTGGGCTATCTTTTCCTCTCTTGGAATCAGCTTCTGCATGTCCACTTGACCAAAATCACACTCTGAGGGGAGGCTGCAAATGCATCAGCAATAGAGAAAAAGTATGTTTCCTTGAACACCACCTAGACAATGTTATCTCTTTTAACTGAGTCACCAATCTTTATTTTTTTCAGAGTCACCAACCTTGCCTACTATATCCATTCAAACAAAAAATATAGCACTCCCATGCCTCAAATCACTAAATGGATTAAATCAGTACTAGAGCAGAAGGGGATATATTATCTTTTCTATTTTCATTGCTTTTACCTGTTAGGGGTACACAGTGAAAGTAAGACTGTATTTTCCCAGACCAGGGAACAGTATAACTGGCTCAGCTTACTCAGGACACTGAGACCCAGCTGGGAGCCCCACTGATTCACTGAGATGGCACGGATTTCACTCTGTGAAGAAAGAAAACGGTGATAATTCCCCCTGAGTAGAAGAGTTTAGAGTAACTCTTATTACATTAGCTCTAGACTATATCATTCCCCTGAAAACAAGACTTCCTCATTCTAGGTGTGAACTCTGCAGATAAATGCTATCTACTACTGCTTTGCACTTTGTTACAAGAAGAGAGCTCTTAGACGTCCCCATAGGGACACAGTATTCTTCTGGACTAATAGCAACTGATTATACCTCTTAATATTCCCAGAGCCCCCTCAATTCTTCAGGACTTTCTTGCTACTGAATTTGTGAGGCTTTGAAACAGAAAATACACTGAGAAAGTGTTTCTAACTCAAAGCAATATTCAATGATTTCTTGAATTTCTTAAAATCCCTTAAAGGAGAAGTGGTATCCTCAACCAAAGATAATACTTTTATATAAACTCAATTTTCCTTGTAATTATTTAAGAGATACATACCTCTTATTCCACTAGAGAAGGCTTTTGGGGGTGAAAATTTACTCATGGGTTCAGGAGATTAGTCCCTACAGTTACTCTTACCTGGCCCACCCTGCAAGTATGAACAAACATCATGATATATGCATGAGCAGCTGTGAGTGCATGTATGAGGGGGGTGGCCTGGGCAGAAAGGGTGGCATCTGCAACACTGCTGGAACAAGCAAGCTCTCGAAGCAGCACTGATCCCCCAGGGGACTCAATTGGCCGATGCAGCAAATCCAAGGAGGAGAGGACAGAATCCAATTGGAGGAGTCCCTCTTGAAGGACTTTTGGTTCATGTGACAGAGTCTGCAATAAATCAAATGTTTTCAGGCTCTGTTTTCCAGGGTAATTTTTGCCTTCTACAGAAAAAATAACACTGCTTCTTTCCTCACTTCAGTGAGGAGCATAAACTTCACATGTCACACTGGAGTAATATTACAAGGTCTACTTGGTAATGGAATAACTTAATTAGAATTTATTTAACTAATTTAAGCAAATTCACATTGGATATAATCTGAAATAAGTGGCCCATCACAACGTTCTCTCTCGCTGTCTCCACAACCACAGAGACCATTCCAAGTTTATTTCTTTAATTCATTCTTCTCTTCCAGGAGAGGATACAAGTGTTTGTTCTTAATGTATGAGAATTAAGGTCAGAAGGACAGCAGCTTTAGATGGCTAATTACAAGCAATTTGTAAAACTGGTAACTGATATTAAGCAGATTTCTCTCTATTGTGCTTATACTGATCTGTATAAGTCAACATGGAAGAATCAATCAATCAAGAAAGACAAATCTCACTTTTCATTTTATTTTAAAATATCCAATTATACTTTCTTTTGATTTCAGCAATAGTCTGGGATGTCTCTGGGGCTTCTTTTCTAATATAGGTGATCAAAATGAGAAACTAGATTATTGCCCTACTTCTCACCAGTATAGATTTGCAGACACCTGCCACAGCCTGGCAGGCAGCTGATGTTGGAAAGTCGATAGGTAGATTGGGGAGGCCCAAAATGGTGACCAGGGGCAGTAGCCCCTTTTGGCTCACAAATTCCTGGCAATGGTCATCTGTTGTGTTGTTGCTTAGGATGGACTCCACAAATTTCATCTAGGAAAGAAAAAGTCAGACTAGAGTTGGCACAACTTACTTGCAACATTAAAGGAAGGCTTAGCTAAGGCCAAGCAAATGAAAGGGAAAGGATAAAAGCTGTCCTTTTTAAGGAGGCCAAACACAAGAAGTTCAGCAGTTTTAAACTGTCTGTGGTATCTTATCAAAACAATGACTCGATAGAGCCTCCATCATTTCCTCAAGTGGTCATCATTTGTGCTATTCTACAACCCTTTTCCTCAGCGACACTTAA
>NW_020954401.1:0-1737 GCF_900497805.2 Vombatus ursinus
CACAAACAAGTTCCTCAAGGACACTCATAAAACCATAGAATTCAAATAGAGATTAAAAGAAAGAAAAAGCACTCTAGAATATTCCGCTTTCTCCCACTCTCCATAGCTATTCTGATTCAAGACAACAAGGTGTCTTTTGGATATCTTTTACTTCCTTCAAAAATAACCAAGTTTCTTTTCAGAAAACCAAACTGCCATGGAGGGGTAAGAGCAACTGTTTGCATGGATGAAGGACAAAATTCTTAAGGACAAGACTGAAAAGGCTTTGGTCTTCCAGCCCTGAAGGAATCTCCCTGTGCTCTTTGTGGCCAGCCAATACAGCTGGTCTGGCAATATGGAAAGAATCATGAAAGCTCAGGCTTACTAGACAGGCCTGGATATTTTGGCAAATTACTATACCAGTCAGAAAAAAAAACACTTGAAATTAACCCTAGACATCCACTGATCAAGGACATGCTCCAACAGGTTAATGAAGATGAAGATGACAAAATGGTTTTAGACCTGCTGTAGTCCTGTTTGAAATAGCAACACTAAAATCATCATACCTTCTACCATACATCAAAGAATAAGGCAACAGGAATGAAAGGATACTTTGTTTAAGTTTGAACATTGTCACTGATACAAAGGTGGAAGAAGAGCCTGAAGAAGACCATGAAAATGATACAACAGAAGACACATCAGAAGATTCAAAACCAGAAGATGAAGAAGTTGATATGGATACAGAGGAAGAGGAAGAAACGAAGAAAGAATCTCCAAGAGGAAAAGATGAATTGGAACTCTCACCATTGGAATCTATTATGTCCACTGTACAGAAAAAAATGTGAATTAAAATCTGTCTGGAGAGGCTTGAGATTTTTTGTTTTTTTTTTTTTATTTTTTAATCCCCCCACTACCAACACCACTGTAAAAGTGTCAGGATTGTGAGTCACAGGAAGGAGCAAGTTTTTGTTTGTTTGTTTGTTTGTTTGTTTGGGTGTTTTTTTAGTTGAATTTTTTAAACCTGTCTCATGAATGTAAATTTCTACTACTTAACTATTTGGTGTAAAATCTTCTCATGTGTAAAAAATTTTTTTTAAATTCTCCCACCCAAAAATAACCAGGTTTCTAAGAACATTATAATGTCTCTAACATCAGCAAAGAACTCTTATTTTCCCAATTTTTATGTGATGTCTGTAGGCAGCCCCAGGGTGGGAAAGAGGCTATTCCAGTCCATGGGTTATTTATAGCATTTGTTTCCTTCCCACTACCCAACTTCAATGGCCCTGCTTTCTACATTATAGTAACAACATAGTGGATAGTGAACAGAATGGGAGTAATAGAACTAATCTAAATATATCTGAATGGTCTCTGAATGAGAACATGATGTTAAATGCTTGAAAAAAAATCTTAGTCCTCATTGTTAGAGAAAAAAGGTGACAAATAATATAAATAACAAATCACTGATCTTCCAACTCTCTCACCTCTACATTTATTTAAAAAATACATATCATAGGTAATTTTTTATTCAATTTTATTTTATTTTCTGCTCCAAATTCTCTATCTCCCACTTCTGCTTCAAATTCTCTATCTCCCACTTCTTACGCACTCTCCCCAAGAGAAAAGAAACCCATTACCAACATGTGTAGTCAAGCAAAACAAACTTCCCCATTAGCCATGTCCACCCCTTGCCCCACAAAAAGCTTCAATCTGAAGGTGAGTAGTATGTTTCATCATGGGATCTCTGGAACTATGGCTAGT
>NW_020954401.1:1747-8540 GCF_900497805.2 Vombatus ursinus
GAGGAAACTGAGGCAAACAGGGTTAAGTGACTTGGCCAGAGTCTGTAAGTATCTGAGGCCATATTTGAACTCAAGAAGATGAATCTTCCTGGCTCCAGGTCCAGCATTCTATCCATGATGCCACCTAGTTGTGTGTGTGTATGCATATGTATATGTGTGTATACAAATATACATATATGTATGTATATGTATATATAGAGACAGATGCATGTATATGTATGGATGTATATGTATACGTGTGTGTTTGTATATATATCTATATCTATATATACATCTATATGGTGTGTGTGTGTGTCATTGTTGCCTTTCATTTTTTAAAAGGACCAAAATGACCTCATTATGTTAAAGTCAAGTTACAATGCATCTGATTGTGGCTGATTAGACCAATATGAGCTCAGAATGCTCCATCACAGGTCAGGCACAAATAGTCCCTGTGAACATTTGGGGTGGATTCTCTCTCTAAATTTGTACATCTCATGTTTCTTTTGAACTACTTCAGTTCAGGTTTGCTCATAGAGCACAGCACCTTCTTTGATACTGGCACACCATGCTGGGTGGTCCTCTGCCAGTGTCTCCCATGTCACACAATCAATTACAAAGTTTTTAAGAAAGATCTTGAGAAAGTCCTTGTATTGCTTCTTCTGACCACCACGTGAGCCCTTACCCTGTGTGAGCTCTCCATAAAATACCTTTTAGGCAAGTATATACATATATATAAATATACACATGTGTCCATGTATGCATATGCATGTGTATGTGTATATATGCATGTATAGTATATATATTCTGCATGTGTATAAATTATATATGAAATTATGTATAATTTATATCTTAAATATAATATGTAATTGTTTATATTTAAATATGTAATTGAGATATATATATAGTATGTGTGTATATGTGTGTGTGTATATATATATTCAGTCATTCCCCAAATAATGGACACCTCACTCAGTTTCTAATTCTATGCTATGATGAAAAAGCTTGTATAAATATTTTTGTCCATTTAATTCCTTTTCTTTTTCTTTGATCTCTCTGGGAATAGAACTAGCATCAGTATAACTGTGTCAAAGGTTATACATAGTTTAATAAGTTTGGGTGCATAGTTCCAAATTGCTTTCCAGAATGTCTGGATCAGTTCACAGTTCTACTAACAGTACATTAATGTACTTGTTTTCCCATAACCCCTCTAAAATTTGTGATTTAACATTTTTTGTCAATTTTGTCAATCTGATTGATGTGATCTGGTACTTCAGAATTAATATAATTTGAATTTATCTAATAGTGATTTAGAGCATCTTTCACAGTGTAATGGATATAGATTGGATTTCTTCCTTAAAAAACTGATTATTACCATCTTGAGGAGGGGGTGTAGAGGGAGGGGGAGAAAATTTAGAACTCAAAATGCTATAAAAGTGAATGTTGAAAACTAAAAATAAGTAAGTAATTTTTAAAAAAAGAAAAAACTTATTACTCATATGCCTTGACCATTTGCCAATTGGGGAATAGATCTTATTCATATAAATGAGTCTATTATATAATTATTTTGGAAATGAGATTTTTATCAAAGAAACTTGCTATAAAGATTTTTCCCCAGTTTCTTGCTATTCTTCTAAGTTTAGCTGCACTTGTTTTGTTTGTACAAACTCTTTCTAGTTTTATGTAATCAGAATTGTTCATTTTATGTTCTTTGAACCTCTCTATTGTTTGGTCATGAACTCTTCCTCTCTCCTTAGATCTGACAAGTAATTCTTCAACAGTACACTAGTTCATTTATCATGTCACCAATTAGATTCTAATCATGTATCCATTTTCAGCCATTATTATTGTATACTGTGAGATGTTTGTCTATATCAAGTTTGTATTTGACTCCTTTTAAGTTTTCTCAACAATTTTTGTCAAATAGTGAATTTTTTGCACAATAGCTGAGATCTTCAGGTTTATCAAAGGCTATTGTGCTCTTTTGTTTCTATATATTATGTATCTATAGTGATCTGTCCCTGTATTTCTTATCCAGAACTATTTTTTTTATGTTTATGCCTTTATAATATAATTTGAAGTCGTTACTCTTAGGTCCCTTTCCTTCCCACTTTTTTTCATCAATAGCCTTAATATTCTTGATCTTTTGTTCCCCAGATGATTTTGTTATATTTTTTCTACCTCTATAAAGTAATCTTTTGGTACTTTGGTATGGTGCTAAATAAGTAAATGAATTTAGATAGCATTTTTTATTATTGGTTTGGCTTACCTATGAACAATAATATTTTTCCTATTGTTTAGATCAGTATTTGTGCAGAATATTTGTGTTCTGTGATAATTATAAATTTTATAATGTTGATGCTATTGTTTGATTATAGTGTGACATGTTAAAATGATTTAACTCCAATATGGAGTCACTAAGACTAAGGGGTCCTAATGGTCATACACCATACAGGCAAAACAAAAAGTTTTACTTTTCCACTGTTCACTCTGTGGTAGGCAGATAATGCTTATAGCTTTTTGGTGAGATGAACTCTTGACCTTGTGTAAGAAGCTTGAGTCATTCTTCTTCTGCTGCTTTAGTTCACGTTAGACTCTCCCACCAGTTTGTGGTCCTGGTGAAGAAACTCCTCCTGTTCTAAGCTTCAGCCAAGGCTGGCATCAATAAAGGACTGCAGGAACTTTTACTACATCTAGGTCTAACTGGGAATGTTCCCTCCTACATCTAATACTGATTACCTGTTCTCAATCAAATCATTTTTAAGCTATATGACCTTGGCACCCTAACTTCAAGAGTGTTCCCTCCCCAACATGCCTCACTCACCCTCTGACTGTGGTGATTTTCTTGCATGTGAGGACAAGCTTCTGTCTGTTTATATTGCTTTATAGTGTATCTATATGTTTTGTTTGCCTGCTTCATGCATTGTATAAAAATGAAGCTCCTGTCTGTACCATTTCCTGAATTCCAATTTTCTAGAAATTCTAAAACCAGGTATTTAATTTAACCTCATCTTTCTGTTTCAAGTGTGTTTCTTGTAAACAACATATTGTTGGATCCTGGTTTCTAATCTATTATGTTATCTTCTTCCATTGTATGGATAACATCATCCATTTCACTTTCACCATTATGATTGCTAGCTTTGTATTTCCCTTCATTGTACTATCTTTTACTTTTCCTTCTCTTTTTTCCCGCCCCCTCTTTAAGAGTTTGTTTTGATTTGAACTAGTTTCTCTTTTAATTTTCCCTCCCTTCCATTCTCCCCTTTCCCTTAATCCTTTAACTTCCTATTTTCCTGCTAGGCTAGATATATTTCTGTACGCAAATTCTCTCTCTCTCTCTCTCTCTCTCTCTCTCTCTCTCTTTAAATATATATGTATATATATATGTGTGTGTGTGTGTGTGTGTGTATACATATATACATATATATGCCTCTTTTCACCAACTTAGATGATAGTAAAATTCAAGTGACACCAAAACCCTCCCACTCCCTCCTTCTTATTGTACAGACTTATATTTATATTCCCCTTTCATTTTTTCTTCATTCTTCCTCTCCTTTCTCCCTCCCAGTCTGTTCCTCTTCCCCTCCCTTTTCATTGTTTTAAGATTATTAAAACATAACAGAATTACTCCCTGTTCCTCTGTCTAATTAAACTCGTTCTATGACCCCTGGTGGTGATAGAGCTCTTATAGGATACATGTAGCATCTCTTCATAGAAGAATTGAAACAGTCTAAACTTGCTTAGCTTCTTAGCTCACTTATATTTATGTGTTTATGCTTCTCTTGACTCTTGTGTTTGTATATTGAATTTTCTATTCACCTTGGTCTTTTTAACAGGAAAACTTGAAAATCCTCTATTTTAGTAAAGGTCCATTTTTTCCTCTCTGGTATAGTACTCATTTTTTTGCAAGGTAAGTTATTCTTAGTTGTAGGACCAATTTTTTTGCCATATAAAATATCATATTCTAGGTGAGATCCTGACTCTGCCTCTTCAGTTACTTGTATTATTTCTTTTTGGCTGCCTGAAGTATTGCTGCTTTAACATAAGAGCTCTGAATTTTGGCTATAATGTTCTGGGAGTTTTTATTTTGAGGTTTCTTTAAGAAGTGATTGGTAGATTCTTTCAATTTCTACTTTGTCTTTAGTTCTAAGATATCTGGACAGGTTTTTTTTATGATTTCTTGAAATATGATGTCAAGGCCCTTTTATGGACAGGGCCTTCAGATAGTTGAAAGATTCCCAAATCATTTCTACTAGATGTTTTCTTTCCAGGTTAATTGTTTTTGCTAGAAGATATTTAATATTTTCTTTCTTAAGTTTTTTTTAAACTTTTCTTTTTTCTTTTTTTTCCAAGGCAATGGGGTGGAAGTGACTTGCCCAGGGTCACATGGCTGCTAAGTGTCAAAGTGTCTGAGGCCAGATTTGAACTCAGGTCTTCCTGAATCCAGTGCCAATTCTCTATCCACTGAACCATCTAGCTGCCCCTAAACTGTTTTTTAATATATCCTGATGTCCCATGGAGTCTTTAGTTTCTATTTGGTCAGTTCTAATTTTCAGGTAGTTGTTCTCTTGGGTGAGGTTTTGTTCTTTTTGTGCTAAGCTTTTCAATCTTTTTCAAATTATCTTGCTTCCATTGCTTTCATTTCGTTCTCATTTTTCCTCCAGTGTTCTCATTTCATTTCAAAAACCATTTTAATTCTTTTGTTAAATTCTTCCTACATCACTTCTAGGAATTCTAGTTAAACTTGTGCCAAGTTATATTTCTTTTTGAGGCTTTGATTTTGGATGTTCTGGAGGTGTCTTCTTCTAGGTTTATGTATCAAGGTTCCCTGTCACCACCCATTCTCATCCTGCAGCACTAACCTGAGACCCAAATCCCACATGTCCAGTCTGATAATCCGCAAACTGAAAGATAAAATGAAACCAGAGCTGAAGTCCTTTTCATCTCCAGGGCTGACTTTATTCTAGCTGGCCACCACTTTAAAATCCAGGTAATTTCCAGTCCATTTATTTAACACACATCAATTTAATTGTTATTTACAAGATTCCATACTAGGCTTTAGTGATACAAAGATAAAAAGAAACAGTCACTGTCCTCAAGGAACTTACATTTTACAAGAGCATGATTGAGGGAAGGTTGAAGAATAAATATTAACATAAGATAATCCAAAGTAGGAAGCTATAGGGAAAGAGATCCAAAAATCCTCTGGTGATATTTGAAGAGAGAATGAAGGCTTACAGCTCAGGTGTCAGAGAAGGCACCAGGGAGGAAGGAGCACTTACACTGAACCTCCAAGGAAGATGAGGATACTAAAAGTAGAGAAGGGAAGGGAGTGTGCTTCAGGTATAAAACATCTTCCTCACCAATACCTTAGTTTTAAAAGCAGGAAGCACCTTAGAGACCATTTAATCTGATCTTTTCATTTCAGTGCTGAGAAAATTGAGACCTAGAGAGGTTAAGTGATTTGTCCAAGGTTGCACAGATAATAAATATATGACTTACGATTCAGACTCTGCGATTCCAAGTTCAGCAATTTTCCCTCTATCCTACACTGCTTTTCAGTTCTTTGCATTAATGTTGCCTTTTCCAGATCACAGAATGACAACATCTCAGAATAGGAAGGGACCTTAGAGATGATCTATTTCAACTCCTAGGATCTTCATTTAAAATTAAAATTCCTCTCGGGATTGGTGTCACTGACATATTTAGTTCCCAACACTTTGGTAGGCATGAGTTTATCATATGTATCCCTCTTTGACTTGATTCTGGATGCCCTTGGTTGGAGGCACAGGGAGAACAATGAAATTATAGAAATGGCTGTAGAAAGAATGGAGGACAGGTCCCCAAAATATGTTTTACTAGTTTCACAATTAGCCCTGGGTCTCAGACTAAAACAAGATCAGACTCACCTAGCACTACATAGGCAGGTCTCCCACAGGGTAGCAATCACTCTCTCCCTACCTTGTACCTTGCTGTCCCAAAGGACCTAGAGTTTGTACTGGAATTACAACTCCCCTAGGATGATGTCTTCATACTGTGGTTCCCCAAAGTCTGAAATGTGGGGCACAGTACAATCCCTGAGTCTCTGACCCTGTTAGGAGAGGAAGTTAGGGAGAATAGCTTCTGAGTTAAAATTTTATTTGCCATAGAGTCCTTGTTCATTTTCTTCCTCCTCAATGTAGTAGCACTTACCCCTCATTAACACCCCATTGGAAGGGATGGCTTCAGAGAATAAAAAAAAATAGTAGGATAGATAAGCCCCTTTCAGAGAAAATGGATGGAATGAGTTTCTTTGTGCTTTTTTTGGTCACGTTTATTGCCAAACACCCAGGAAATCTTGGCTCCTTCCTGGAATTATAGCTGGAGGAGCCATACTCTATTTCTCAATATTTCATCCCCTTCCTTACCAGTGTGGTATTGATAGGAGGAAAGGAAGGATACAATCATTTATGAAGTGCCTACTATGTTCTAGACACTGTGCTAGGTGCTTTATAAATATTAGCTCATTTAATCCTTACAACAATCAAGGGAGGCAGATGTTATTGCTATTCCCATTGTACAGTTGAGTAAATTGAGGCAGATAAAGGTAAAGTGAGTTGCCTAGAGTTACAATGCTAGTAAATGTTTGAGGCTATATTCAAACTTAAGTCATTCTGATTCCAGGTCCAATGCTCTGTCTATTGTGACATTATCTACCTCAGGAACCCTTTCAATTCAGGTGCCTGGAGGGTGACTATTCTACTTCATGTCTGAAGAACAATTAAATCACTAAATATTTATAGACTGATGATGGTGGTGGTCGTAATTGTGGTGA
>NW_020954402.1:0-13466 GCF_900497805.2 Vombatus ursinus
TCTGGTGCTGAGCTGGGGTCAGCGACATTGGAGCTTTTGGGGCAGGGGTGGGGAGTTTGCCTCCGGGAGGACACCTGCTCACCCAGGCTTCTTTAAAGCACTGGGAGGTTTGGCTGCTGGAGGATGTCTACCCACCAGTGCATGTGGTGGTTTTCTAAGCTGGTGGCTACCGGTTTCCCTGCCTGTGCTGAGGCACTCAGGGGTCATGACTTTGGCATTATCTTGCTGCAACACCCTTAGGCTCAGGATCTCCCCCTGGTTTGCTGAGGTGGGGCTTGCCACTGGCTTGCTGGGACACCTCCCATCATAACTCTATAAGGGAAACTGAGGCGATCCTCCCCAACCCCTTGCATGACTGCCTCATGACCTGACATAAAGAATGTAATTTAAAGTTAGTATGTGTGACCAGGAGCACCAAGGGAACAGAACATCAAAGAACAAACAAACTATGTTACCAGTGTGCAACAACTCTTATCTCAAGGAAAACATGTAAGTGCTCAAGGATCTGGCCCATCCTTGGATACGTACATAAAAATAGGCATCTGGAACTTTGGCCAAGTTCCACCTTTGTTCTAAGGTTGTTTTCCCTTGGTTTACATAGATATAAAAAGGGCCCTTGGGAAAGGAACTTTTGAAGGTCTTCCCTTCAGAGATAGGGACACCCACTCTGTTGACTTTCCCAACCAGGACCCTGATGACTGTCTCCTGAAGTCTCCCCTAGTCCCTGTGTCAGGTGTTGGAGCTCGCCTGGCTGGTGATGTATCTATTCTTTCTTTGTTTTATTTCCATTCTTTCTTTGTTCTATTTTGATTATCATTCACTGGATCATATGCATATGTACATTATTCTAATCCCTACTTCTCTGTCACCTTAAGCATTATCAAATAAACCCAATTACTTGTTAAGTTTGTATCCAGTGCATGTCATTGTGTCTCAAGATCTGAACCTAAAGTGAAAGTATTGTGAGGTTCATAATTCTTTTCAATTACAAGCTCCCACTCCCTTTCCCCTTAATCCTCCAAGCTTCCTGGGCTACAAGACTGCGGCACCCTGCCTTTTTGCTGGCTCACTTCTAGGATTTTTGCTGGGGTGATATTTTCTGGGCATTCAGAGGTCAATAATGGACAGAGAGAGTGATTTATACTCCAGTATCTTGGCTCTTGGAAGTGTGGGATTGTATTTCTTTCACTTCAATATAACATCACCAGGAGAATGTTGATGTTGAAAAAATGAACTTTAGTGTGGGAGCACCTCAGAATCATAGAAAGCACTGCACAATTTCCTAAATGCCACCCAAATTATTATTTTCTCTTCCTAGTCAACTTTCAGTCCATCCACAGTCCTTGTCCTATATATGTAAACTGCTGGACAAACTCAGCTGTCTACCACTCCAATTGTATGGCATCATCTGAGCAATACACTTTCTTCATCCACTTGGTTTTTCATGTGTAGACTGTTATCTAGATTTGGAGTATATTTAAGAAAATCCTATACTATCTTGAAGTTAGATGTAATCAGCACAATAAAAGGCATAGAAATTTAGATAAATTACAATAGCAGTCCTGGACCAGGAGAACTCATAATGAACCATAGCACTCTGCTTTCAGGAAAGAAGTAGGTGTTTATAGATGTCGAATGCTGTATGTGCTGTCAGATGCAGTTTCTGTATTAGGTCTGCTTAAATGTTCCTTTGTTACAAGCAAGGATTCAATCAGTGGAGGAGGTGCAAGAAATCATTTCCATATAAAAAAGAAAGGAAGCAATAAAACTGTGAGAAACAATACCTTAAAAAACTTTGCAAGAAATCACCATTACATTCACTTTGTCATAATTTGCAGACTCCATTTTTCCTGTTTTTAAAAAAATCATGACATTTTACCTTCTTCAATAGGAGATGTTCTGTTGTTCATAATCTTTCCAAAATTCCTGATGGTGCCTCAGGAAGCAATCACATCTGCCAGTACTTTCAGTACACAGAATATAATACATCTGAGCCAGCTGACCTGAACTTTTCTGGGAATACTACTATCTTAATATATCTTCACTTTTAGGCTTGTTTATCAAATGCCAGAGAGGCAGAATGGCAGAGTGGATAGAGGATTGGCTTCAGAGTCAGAAAGGCCAGGGTGAAGTACTGCTCTCTATTACATATTGGCTGTGTGACCTGGGACAAGTCCATTAACCTATTGGTTTCCCCAAAACATTTTAAAGATATAATATTTAATAAATGCTTGTTGATTGATTGATTGATTAATATGGTATTAGAACAGTTGCCAGTTTACATTGGTAGAGAAACTTTTCACACTGGAATCTCCCTACAACAACGAAATCACTGATCTGGGTAAAATAAATCAACTTCCTTTTAGACCTTTTTTTGTTTTGTCAATCAGTCAAACAAGAAGAACTTAATTTTTTTTAAATTTTAACTTCTTAAATTAAATTTCATAAATTAAATTAAATTTCTTAAATTTTAATTTCTTAAAAAAAATTCTTAAAAAATTTCTATATGCTAAGTACAGTGCCTTAGCACTGAAAGTTCAAAGAGAAAGAAAAACACAAAAACAGTACTTGCCTTCTAGGAGCTTACATATAAATGGGGGAGGCAACATGTAAATAAATAGATACATAGAAAATACATGTAGAGTAGGAAGAGGGTAACCTTAGAGGGGAAAGTTGGGGAGGGAGGTCAGGAAAGGCCTCTTCAAAAAGTAGTATCTGAGCCAGTCTTATTAAGGATGCCAAGAGGTAAAGAGGAGGAGAGATAGCATTCTAGACATGGGGGACAACTTCCATTTAAAGAAAGGAAACCCCAGAGAGACATCTCGGAAATCTTCTTATCTCCCACCTAGTTGCATGCATTTTAGACTTCTTTGACTTCTTTCCCATCTGCCCCACCCTAAGCATCCTCTCCCTTCCTTTTTGGCTTCCTTTTCTATATTGTCCTGTCCCATGAGATTCTAAGGTCCTTGAGTTCAGGTATGTACTATCTTTCTTTTTGTATTTCTATCCCAGCATTTAGCACAGTGCCTGCCTAGTAAGTGTTTATGAAATAGCTATTGGCTATGATTCTTTTTGACAGGAGCATAAAAATAAAATAGAAATTAAACATCTCTTCTTTATCTCTCTTTGGTTTTTCTGAATAGTGTTCTTATTTCCTCCAGTTGTCTTCCTTTTCTCCCAAATGTAGTAAGCACAACGCTTATTTACACCTTCTAAACATGTCTTGAAATCTAAGTTGGTTAATAAGTTCATAAAAATCTTCGTTGGCCTCTTTTATTCCTTCTTGTCAGAATTATTTTTCTTTTTCTTTTCCAAAATTCAGTCTTAAGTGTCTCCCATCTCTCCTGGGCTGACTTCTATAGAAATTTGGTCTAGGACATCCCACCTCTCTTTCTCTGAGTGCTCTGAAATCTGGTCTTCCAAAAATCCAAGTCACACTGGATTTCCCCAGCTTTCCTCTCCTTTATCATACATTCTAAGATGAAGTGGTTACTTCTTCACAAGGTCCTCATCACATGACTCCACCAACCAATTCTTCCTTATTGGTGCAAACCATATATACAATAACAGCCTTATTGCTTCCTCTGTCTTTTATAGTATGGATTTATCATTAAAGCAATGAAGAAATTAATTGTTCTGATTTGGGGAGAGAGAGAGCTCCAGCACGTGTCTGTATAATTGAAGCCCACGATCAAGAATAGAGTATATCTTGCTTTGGTGTCAGGTCTGTTTTCCAAACTACTCATCTATATCTTCTTTCTTTCCAAGTGGTTTGTAGAGTATTCCAATGACAATATCATACCTGTTTCTCACTCCAGTAAACGTCACCAAATGCTTTCCAGCATGCTTCTCATGTTTCTCACTCCATGTATAGATATCCCGACACTGATATAGTTTCTTGATATACAGGAGTATTTGTTGTCTCCCTCCCTTGTTATCTATCATATTTCTTTAAAAAAGATATACTCTTCCAGAGCTACATTCCTGTCTTGGGACTTATCTTACCAAGTCTCAAGTATTCCTATGAAGTCAAATTTGCTTTTTTGTATTACATTGTCTAGTTAACATTGATTGTTACCCATATTTTGTTGATTTGTGTCTAGATATCTGAAACTATGAGCTTTATTAGTGGCTCTTTGCTTGGATTATTTCTGGTTAACTTCTGACTGTCTTACTTTTTTCTTTTTTTTATACCATAGCAATTCTCCAGGATGATAGCTCCATTCCAGCACTAGTTTTTCTCCTTACTGGTTAATAAACAAATAGCTCACATTTCAAAAACCAGCATTTAAATGACTGAATTAAATGTTCTAAATCCTGAGGTTCTTACTATCTTCTGATATTTTCCACCACTGTTACTGCAAAAGTAGAAGTAGATGAGGGCTGCAAAGAACTAAGGGTCTTGATTGAAAGAACTTTTATCTTTTATGGTTTGCCATGGCCAAAGAATTCATTACCTACTGAGTGTTGTATTGCAAAGCAACCTTATTTATCGCAGCTTAATTTAGTGACAATAAAGATTGTTTTGGAAATGATACAGCCTCTCAGGTTTGATTTACATATGTATGTATGCGTGTATGTATATGTGCATATATGCATATAGTAAAAATATTTATTACTAAAATAGTGATAAAGGTAAGTAAGTGATAGTATAAGTCTCAGTAAGTAAGCAATAATATTTTAAATCTCCGTAGTTAGTATAGGTCTCAATAAGTAAATCTCAAACAGTAAGTATCAATAGCTAACATAAGTCTTAATCAGTAACAACTGAAGTCTCAGTCAATATCAAATCTTAGCACAATCGGTCAGTACCATCAGGGAAAAAAATAATATATCTGGATCATGTGGCTGGGGAGTCCCGGAATCAGCCTCCAGAATCCAAATGGGAAAATACCAGGCTACATGTCCGTACCACAGGTGAGACTCCAAAGATGGCTCAGGACTACCTGCCACAAGTAATTCCTTCTAACAAAGAAGGCCCTTTGCTAAATAAATGCATGATTTATGGGAAAAGAGCTGTTTTCAAAACATCCTGGAGAGCATTCCGGTTTATGAATATTCAATTCCTGGAGGGGTGGCTAGCCCTTCTTGGCAGGAAATAGCATAAACAGTCTTTCAATGTCTAGCTAGGAATAAGATTAGCATGGTAAAGAGTCAGAGCCAAATTGAAGGCAAACTGAGTGAGGTGAGAAGGTCTTCTTGAATTCCTTCATCAAAGGTGTTAACTATCCACTATGTGCATATCATACCTAATTCATGCAACATAAATTAGGTGGTTACATAATGTTCCTTATATAATGCAAAGAGAAGAATGTGACATTCTTGAGGGTAGGGCATGTTTTCTTTTGTTATTTGTATCCCCAGCATCTGTGTGTGTACACTCAGGAATAATTCTGTTGAGAAGTCAAAAAATAATAGCTGTCTATATAGAAAAATGAGCATTCACAAGAACTCTAACTGACTTAGTTTTTAAAAAGACATGCCTAAGGGATGGAAATAAAGAGTGTGGCTTATTATTATCATAGTGAGCATTACCTTATTTGATTCTCACAATAATCCTATTTGTTAGGTACTATATTATCCTATTTTACAGATGAGGAAATTGAGGCAGAGAGCCAGGGTTACATAGCTAGTAGGTGTCTGAGATCAGATTTGAATGCAATTATTTCTGACCAGCAATGTAATGCTTTATCTATTGTGCCACTTACCTTTGGGTGGGGGAATGGAGAAAAGTGAGTAAGACCACTGCTCAGATTATAGCAGAAGAGAGACGAAGCAGAAATATTTTAATTCTCTGCCACAAATATATGTGTGGTATGGACCTATAATTCCATCAATAAAAGGAACTTCTGATGAAGAAACTCTCTCTACCAATACAGATCTCCAATTTCTGCGTAATTTACAATCTTAGAATAGCGATTACCTACAATTTATGAACTTGTTTGTTTGTTTGTTTTTTTTAATTTCCCCAGACAGTTGTCTTCCTTTGTAATCTTATGTATTTTGTCTTTTCATTTAAAATCATTCTGAGTAGGTGTCCATAGGCTTCACCAGAGTACCAAAGACATCCATGATACACAAAAGTTAAGAAAAACCTTATAGTGTTGCTCAGATCAGTGAGAAGTTGAATGACTTCACCAGGGTCACATAGCCAATACGTGTCAGAAACAGAAATTGAATCCAGGTCACTCTGACAGAGAGGCCAGCTTGATATACACTATGCAACTTTACTCCTTGCTTTATGCATACTAAATAGAAAGTAAATGTTTTGTTTTATTTCAATGGAATTGAATTATGACTGGAGGAATCCTGAACAAAACTTTCCTGGACTGCAGCCATTATAAAGTCCCTCTTATGAATAAGGCATGGTATCTCCCCTGTCTAATTATAAAGATTATTTTGGGGAAAAGTAAACATTTAGCAATTATTAGTCATTTCAACTTTTATGAGTTTTTTTTTTAATTTTATAGGAATCATAGAGTGAGATCCAGAAGAAATAAGAACAACACTGATACATTTTGATAGGAGAAAGAGGAGACAGAGATGTGAAGCACAGGGCCTTCTTCAAACTGGGCAGGCTAGACACAATAGAAAAGTACAGGGTTCTGAACTGCGAGGGGGTAGCCTGAAGGCTCTAGGCCTATCTGAATATGCCCACCCAAAGAGCATCTCTGAAAGAAGTCAGGCAGCAGAAGTCAGAAACACCACAGCCAACCTTATGGGATTAAATGTCAACCTCAGCAGAGTTAGTTCTAAGAAAAGATAAACAAAACTAGGTTGTGTCCACATTTGTAATTTCTCTCCAGCTGGCAACATATATTGCATGGGAGTTACAGTGCAGAACTGGGCCCCCCTAAGGGAGCCAGTCCAGAACTGGCTCGATTTGGGGGTTAGGGGAATAGAATTATGTGCCTTTTGAAAAGTAGGTGTTCCCAAGGGGTGCCAATCAACTCTGACTGGTCATCACACTGGAAGCTGGGCTACATTAGAATGAAGGTCTTGGGGTCACTTAATCAGAGCCATTCGATTAGTTCTTAAATGTCCTCCTAAAGAAGAAACTGAACTTTAAGAAAAGGAGATGTGAGAAGCTCTGAGTCTCCAAGATGATGATTACTAAGAAAAATCTTTGTTCACATTCCTCCATTTGATTCTATTGAGAGGCATAGCCTTTTCAATGAATCACTAACTGACATGGTCAACACTTCATCAAGGGTTTTGGGACTTATAATGGATAACAGTATGGGAGGGAGGAAGGAAAAACTGATCGATGCATTGACAAATCAAAGGGGGCAGTCCCCTTTTAGTAAGTAGACAATAGAGAAAAAGACTCAAGGAGAAAAAGTAAGCAATAAATAAATTGTCCATTTAACGCTCAGGAGTCTCATCTCGTACAGCTGTCTGGTTTTGGGGGACATCATCTGATGAAATTTTCTGGTCAGAGTGTGGTTTAAGCAGTCTCCAGTAGGCTGTCTTCTTAAGACTCCTTGTAGAGTGATCCTCTTTCCTTGTTAAAATCTCCTACAAAATTGATCTTAACACCATTTTAAACTACTTTTCAAATAACCAGGCCAAATAATGAAAGTTAATTCAACCCTTATGTCTCTATTATAAAATCAAAATTTGAAACCTTGGCCAATTGTTATGTTGATATATTTAAGAAACTCAAATAAAAACAGAAAACTAGAATCTGTTTTTTATACTTCACATTAATTCACATTTCCCCCATTAGGAGGATGAGATTCCACTAAGGAATTAACAACAGACTCCAATACATACATAAATGCATTGAGTAATCCATTTTAAACCAGCACAAATCAAATAAGTTATTTATAATAAAGCAATTCCAACTTCTAGCCATGTTCAAATAAATAACCCCTAATTAAAGGGATGCTTCTTTTAAGATAGACCATAAGTCATTCTTCTTTTGAAACTATTTGTACTAAATAGCAATCATATCCTGGTTTCACAAGTCCTTGACCTAATTATCTCCATGCCATTCTGAAGAATTAAAGGACCCTAACTTATACAGGAATATACAACGTGTAACAGATTTCAAGACTAAATAGCTAGTCGTTTGGACTACAATTCTAGGCCAAATAGCTCAATCTTATACTTGCATCTTACTACAGGAACTCAGATGTCCTAGTATCAATCTATTATTTAATAGATTTAATACTGTTTATAAAACTTTTTGATTACAGAAATTTGCCATAAAGGTATAGGGGCATAACTATAGTAAGGGAACAGTATTTCACTAACTTCTTGTCAATTCCAGGCAGAAGTTATGTAGATGGCCAATTGCATTGATCCAGGCTTAAAGTCTGCCAGGTGGATTAGTGGGGAAATTGAGTCTGGAGAATCCTACCTCAGCTCATGCAGGACAGTCCTTCTCCCAACTGTTTCCATGAGAACACCCTCTGCAGTTCATAGACCCCCACAGGGTTGCTGGCAACATGGATCATAGGCTCAATTGTATTCCCTGATAATCATACCTGGAGTCAGACTCAGAATAATGTCAGTTAATAGTCCTATAAGGTCTTGAATAGCAAATTCCAACAATCAGAGTTTCAGATATGTGACTATAATCTCACATTGGGAATAGAAAGAGATTTACCACAGAAAAATACTACTACTCTCAGAATCCCTTAAACAATGGGAACATTTTTAAGGTGAGCCTTAAGTAGTCTGCGTAAACATTCCTACACATGTACTAGTTCCTGATTAAATAACAAGAGTAAAAACAACAGTTTTTAAGTAACAACAAGAATAAATCAAATTTCTTATGAAGATAACACAAGCTAGTTCATAAATTACTACTCTTAATAGATTTGCATCTCTGTTTCTCAAGCTTATTTACCCTTTTCTAACCATCGTCAATCTGAAAGAACGAGATACTTCAGGAATTATATCTTATATGTATGATAAATTCAAACACTAGTTTCAACTCTTGCTAGACCATGAAATGAATTCAGATCTAAACAGCAAGATCTTTCGCGCTTACAGCTCATTACAGTAGTCAGATGCTTTTGTATGAATCACTAGCCTTAAATCTCTGATGCTGCTTCCATTGAGCTGCCAACTCTGTCTCTCTGAAAACACCCGTAGAAGGCCAGTCCAAAGGAAACAACAAACCTAGGAATGAAACTCGAAAATTTACAGTAGGTTTGGACATAATTTTTATCAATATCAAATTATTATCACAATAAATTAGTTTGCAAATGAAATTTAGTAGGCCTTCTAAAAATCACACAAAAGATGTTGCAAAAGATTTCTTCATAAAAGCATTTCCCCTTCTTAAAAACAGCTTACAATTTTTCCTGATGTTGATGGGGATGAATTTCTAGTCACCTAAATTCTCTAGTCAAAAAAGTGTGTGCACTGAGGACCCATTTACTCAGTAAGAATTCCACAACACAAAACTCTTGCACAGGATTGATAAGGATTACAAAGGAGATTTTACACAGTCTTTTCTTTCTATAATTACCAAGTTTCCTTTCACAAAAATACCTTTGTAAATTCTTGATTTAAACAGTAACTCCAAATAGCTCAGCTAACAGTCTTAATTTTCATAAGTGAGAGACAAATAATTTTAGTTAAAACTTCCCTTTTAAATATAGACAAAACTTTGACATTTATGATTTCTTAAACTATAGTACTTCAAAATCTTACAACACATGGTCAGATAGAATGACTTAACAGCTTCCTAAAACAGCTTTTCCACTATTTTTTTTTCTGACAGTACAACTTTTAACCTAACAACATCTAGATTTTAAGAGAAATCGCTTTTCTAAGAACATAACAAAATTTAGAAATATGGCAGTACCATAAGCAATTATCATGTACTTAAACTTGAAACAAAACCAATTAATTACTAATCTGGTGACCTTAATTTAGTTGGAGGTACTTCCAAATTACTTTACACAGAAAATCATTGATTTCCTCACCACCGGCATACTGATTACATCTAAAAACTCATATAAAGTTACCAAGTATGAAACACTTAATTTAAACAGTTAACATTCAGATAGCATTTGTCCTAGGCCGAGTACTGTACCAAGCACTTTACAATTGGGTGATCCTTACAACATCCCTGGGAAATGGGTTCCCTTACAGAACAGTAAACTGAGGCAAACAGAACGTTCTTAGAGCCATACAGTTAATAAATTTCTTAATGCCAAATAACAATATCTTTTTGTGCTTAATCGTGATAGGAAGAACACTCTGAGATGTTGTTCTTTATTTCTTCAGGACAGATTTTGACTGAAATCAAATCAGATCTGGATTTATAATCACTAATGGTAAACATTTTAATTTTTTTAATTCCAATACTCTTGGCACTTAAAAATATTATCCATAAATTCATATATTCCCTTAAAGAAACACCTGGTGACAATTCCCAGCTCTGAATAACCTTTTTCCTCTGCTTCCTTAAAGAGCTGAAGTCCTGTCTCCTGTTTGAGGCTTATCAGATAAAAAGGTGCCCTAAGCATTCCAGATCTCCATTCCATCCTCCTGGGAATTTCAGGCTATATATACTAGTAAGTGCATATAAAGTTTTACAAACAGTTTGAAATCACACCTGTTATCATCAGGTTAGCTTAAAATGTGCTGGGCCAATATTTGAAGACTAGTGTGGTACTGCTACTTTTGGCCCAGGCAGAGACTTAAGGAATTTGATTTAATGCTGATGCCAGTTTCCCCAGGCAGAAGCCTCCAGAGCTTCCAGAGATAATGATTAAATAACTGACTGCCTTAGTAACACAGTTTTCGAATTGAAAATCATACTCACTCTCCTTTTTTTCCTGAGTATCTGCACTTTTTAGAATGTAGAGGGAGTTAATTCTTAATAATTTACAAATCAAGAGAGCTGTATTTCTCTCATACCCTTCAGAAACAGCTTTTGCAATGTTAATATGCATTTTAAACAAATTTTAAACAAGTCACTGAAATACTAAAGTGACTGCATTTAAGGCTATGATAGAAAAGCTCTGATCAAAGTGTCTTAAAAGACAGAAAAACCCTTATTTTTGCAGTTCTAAACACCAGTTGCCCTGAAGTCAGATACACTGGGGGGATGGGTGCAAAGACAATTCTCTTGCTATCTTTGGTTTAGATCTTATCAGTATAAAGCTGCTGCTAACTGATTCCACCTCCCAACTAACCTCTTGGAAGAGTCTCACCTTGCTTTTTCAGTTCCATTACTTATTATCTAAATTTATTAATGTAACTCTAACTTGGCCAGTGTTGAGACCTCTGCCCCCCAAAATCTTAATCTCTCCTTGAAAGACTAAGGTGGGAGTTATTTTCCAGTGTTCTCTCTAATTACAGACCTTCAACGTTTTCCTGGTTGCATTTTTAATCTTTCACCACAAACATGACAGTCATTTTAAAAACACAGAGACACAGATAGATAGGATGACAAGACAAGGGAGTACAATTTTTTAGAATTAGGATTAGACTGGTACAAATTCAGAGTTATCTTTAGCATATTAATCTGGAACAGTCAAAGGAACCCCAACGGGGCTGACTTAATTCAGGATTATCTTTGATCAATTGACACCAGCTGGCAATATTTAAGGTTATCAGATTGATAGTGAAGAGGTGGCAGTTTTGTTAGCCAGATCCCCAATTTTGGATTCTGACTGACCCATAGCCAAATTATAAAGGATATCCTTACCTTCCAGGAGACCTGTCTTGAGGTCTCTGCCCCCAGGGCATCTAAGAGAGAAGAGTGAACTGCAACCTCATACAGGAAGTTGGAGAGATAAGGAGCAGGGATTATGGGGATAAGACTCACCCACCCTTCAGGGCTGGGACTTTGGGCGAAAAGAGTCCTGTGAGCACACAGTCCCAGCATTATTTGGAGGAAGAGTCCAGTCTCCAAGGCCTAGTCCTAATCCAAGTCATGGAACCATTAAATGTCAAGCTCAGCAGAGTTTGTTCTTAGAAAAGACAAACCAAATTAGGTTGTGTACACTTTTTAAAATTTCATTCAAACTGGTGACATGCATTGCATGGGATCTGCAGTTGAGAACTGATGCGGTTTAGGGGCTCAGGGGTGCTGGGACCCCAAAATCACAACACGCGGATCCTGCCTGAAAGCATTCAACCCAAGCCTTCTTTCAACCAAAGACAAGGTTTATTAGAACATGCATCATATTGAGCAGACTCTTAAGGAGTCTGAACATGGGTAAGAAGTGGCTAGATTATATGAATCTAAGCAGTGGCTAGATTATAAGAATCTAAGCAGTGGCTAGATTTTAAGAATCTGAGCAGTGGCTAGATTATAAGAATCTAAGCATCTTAATAGAGACAAGATGGACCTTATATACAGAAAGACTGTGGGAGGGATCTAGGAGTGACCAAGTAGTTTGGGGTGACAGGAGGAAGGGCCTAAGGAGATCTGGATGGGAGTGGCTAGTAAGCTGGGGTGAACAGAACTCCTGGGACCTAGAACTCTTGGCCAAGGGAGAATGGAGCCTAGCTAGGATTAAGGGTGGGAAATGGCCAGGGGCCATAGGGAGGTAAAACAATGGAGGGGAGATTGGGTGTAGCCACAATGAAAGACCAGTTGATGGGATTATAGCCTCAGGGGAGTAGCAGAGATTTGGCCATGTGGGAAAGTCCAGGGTTTTTCCTTTCTGGGGTCCAGATCCCAACCCCATCAGAACTAGACCCCCTTAAGGAAGCCAGTCCAGGACTGGCTCAATTTGGGGGTTGGGGGTAGAATTATATGCCCTTGAAGAATAGGTGTTCCCAAGGGGTGCCAATCAACTCTGATTGCTCAACACACTAGGAGGTGGGCTATATTAAAACGAAAGTCTTAGGGTATGTGACTTAGGTCACTTAACCTTGGTCAAAGAGACATCAATTTCTATATCACCTGTCTTGACAATAGGGAAGAAATCAACATTTTCCCAGACCTGTCTGGGCATCACAATGAGCAGGAATAGAGCTATTAGATTAGATCTTAAATGTCTCCTGAAGAAGAAACTGAACTTTAAGAAAGGGGGATGGGAGAAGCTCTGAGTCTCCAAGATAAGGATTACTAAGAAAAATCATTTTTCACACCACCTCTATATTGTGATTTCTAGTGCATTGAGAAGGACATTTCCCTCTATAGCACTCCCTCATTTACCCCCTGATGCTTTCAATTCTTTTAGCAATACAAAGCCTTTTATTTCAAAGAGACAAGGCCTAAAATGTCAGTATCAAAGGAGAGGAACATATTTAGGGAAATTTATACTAAGGTATAAAAGACTAATAACACAAGATATTATAATAATAGGGTGTAAATACCTAATCCTGAGATTGGATTTTGATAGGAAGAAAGGAAGACAACCTAAAGGTACAGAGTATGTGTATGAACTAAAATTGCAGACTTGGGGATACCCCAGACAGACTTCCCTTACTTTATTTTTTCCTTAGGCCCAGTATAATGATGTTTTGCACACATTCATCATTCA
>NW_020954403.1:0-6878 GCF_900497805.2 Vombatus ursinus
CTCTCTCTCTCTCTCTCTCTCTCTCTCTCTCTCTCTCTCCCTCTCTCCCTCTTTCTCTTTCTCTCACTCTCTCCCCCTTCTCATTCTCTCTCTTCCCACCTCTGTCTATCTCTTTCTGTGCACACTCACATACCTATACCTATATACCTATATATGCATATATATATATGTATATATATCCACATATAGATATAACATTCCTTTTAGGAATGCACTTCTGGCAATAAATATAATACAACATGGGATCATTCATCTTCTGGAGTTCTGGTCATTTATTCACATGAAACTTTTTTGAGTTAAATGTGATACATTTTGAAACTAGTGTAGAAACTCTAAACTCTAATAGATTGTTTTTCTTCTCAAACTACATCTAATATATGCACTTTTTCCCATGGAAATTATCCCTCCATTCAAGAGATGATATTGCACAAGGAACCACATTTCATCTGCAAGGTTATTAACAGCTGAATCCTGCACTTGTACAATAGAATGTGTAATGGGAAAGTGAACAGGTCTTTAACTATAGCAATGCTGCTGAGAAATGTAATACTTAGAATAATTACCTTGGAAACAGAATTCCATTAAAGTCATATGAAGCATGTTCTCTGCCTTTTCAGTAACCAATAATCTTAGTCTTCAATGTGTAAACTTTCCAAAACTATACTTTGATGTCAATAATTAATCACTGAAATGCTATTTCTTGTAAAAACAAGACTTTCAAAAAATTGATGAATTTTATAATCCACTTTTCTTATCAGCAAAAGTTCTCTGTTCTTTCACTTGTAGCTGCAATTTATCATACTTTTAAAGGTTTCTTTTTTTTTTTTTGAATTGTACTCCTCCATTTACAGACTCTGAACAGCATTTTTTTTAACCTTGTGCCTATGCTGGTTATTAAGGACTTTTAGAGAAAACTTTAAATACTATCTGGACATCAATTTCAACCCTCATCTGTGTTTGATATAAATTAGGAACATTTTCACTTGCCTGAATTTCATGAATATTTAGAAAGACATCCCAGGAAATTATTTACTTTAATATAATATAGACATAAAACTGGGATATCATTTTTTTCTCTTTTAAATGAGGTATTGTGGAGCACTTTGGAAAAATCAAGACAATTACTGGGAAATTAAAAGTAAATAATTATTATACATGGAGCTAGTGCTTTAAGTTTTCCAAAGTCTTTTACGTGCATTATCTCAACTTATTCTTACAACAATCCTTGAGGTAGGTGATGTTATTATCCACATTTATAGATGAAGTTGAATGACTTGACTAGGATTATATAGCTAGAAATTGTCTGAGGTGAGAGTCACACAGCTTATTCTGATTCAATGTCCAGCAATCAATCCACTGCTCTTCATAAAAATATTACTTCTATCTCAGAAGTTAAAGCAGCTCAACTCAGATAAAAAGAAGTGAATTCGTATGGGTAATTCTGATCATATCATGGACTTTTATAACTTCAAAGTATATTTTCTTGAAAATAGAATTAGTATTACAGAATCACAGAATCTCTGAGTCAGACTGAACCCAGGGATCATCTAGTAAATCAATCAAACAATCAATCAACCAGCATTTATTAAGTATCTACTCTGTGCATAGCAATCTTTATCTTTCTCAGTTATCCTCTGCTACTTATAAGGAGGAATTTCTACTCAGGACACTATTTATATAGATTCACATCATGCTTTTGTATTTTATTTTGTATTTTACCTTTCTTTGCTTTCACCCTTTGTGTACATATTTTAAAAAATAAAAGTGAATTTGTATGTTTCATTCTTACCTATTAGTTATACAATTGCCTAGAATGCTCAGCAAAACCAGCCAATATATTTTTTTAAAAGTCGGATATCCACCATGGTGATCCACAACCATAATCTCATAAATCTTTTATTTTTTTTGGTTATACATGTACAATCCTGTTAAACATATTTCTACATTACTCATATATGTAATAAAATTTAATTACCATAAGTTCCCTATCTTCTTATCCTGTACATTTCCATTCTTTCTCTGTATATTTTTTATCTTGCTGTTACCACAAGCGCTATGTCTATATTGATATACCTCATTATCTAGTCCAAATTTTTCTCCTTAACTTCAGTAACTTTTCTTAGATTTTTCACCACATCTGAAACTTAACATTACCCAAACAGAACTCATCTCCCTTTTAAATTTGCCACTTTTCCTAAAATCTTGATTTCTCTTGAAACCACTGTCATCAATCCAAATAACCATGTTTATAACTTCAGAGTAATACTTGACCATTTTCTCCCCCTAGTTATCCAATCAGTTATGAAATCATGTTCATTTCCAGTTCACAACTCATCTCATTACTATTTCCTTTTCTCTAGTCACATAACTATTACCCAAGTTCAAAGCTGTATCACTTCTTCCCTGGACTGTTGTATTGGTAACTTGAGCACATTACCTTTTTTCAGTCTCTTCTTTCTTTGATTCATCCTCTCAGTTGAAAACACACACACACACACACACACACATACATATGTGAATACATACATCCACACATATATGTGTATTCATGTATATATACATATATATATACAATTTCTATTTGTTTCACAGCTCTTACCATGTCATTCCTCTGCTCCTAAAATTTCAATGGCACCCCATCAACTAGCTGGAAAATACACTCAAACCCAACAAAGAATTTTGACTTAAAAATTAGATCCTACGTACCTTTTCAGACTTTTCCCCACCCCAAACCCGAATATACCTTATCATAATGTCTATGCTTTAGTAGAAGCAGGCTCCTAGCAATTCTCTGACCTCTGACATTCTGTCTTTGAACTCCACTCCTCATGTCTGGAATACATTCCTTCCTCCTATCAGAATCCTTATCTTATTAGGCTCACGTCAGATGCTATATGCTATGTGAGCCTTTTCTCATTCCCATTAGAGCTAAATAGAAATGCCCAAAGATCATTATTTGAGAAAATTTAAGAATACAAACTTAGGAAAAAGAAATTAAGCAATATTTTGTATATAAAACAGTCTTATTCACTTATACTGTAATTATGTAATGTAGTTGAATTGTCGAAGTAGTAGAATGTTTAAACACTTACCAGTATTAAGAGACAATTCCTATTCTGATTGTTATTTAAATTAGTATAGCCCCATAAATTGTGAGCTTCCAAAATATCCCATGAGTTGATTTGGGATTTAATATTCTAACAGTTAAAATAAAGGTAAAATGAGACACAAAGTTCCAATCACTATTATTAGCAAAGCTTCCTTAGCAAAGTTAGATCCTGAATAAGGGTGATAGCTGTTTTATAGTTTGGGAGAGTACAGAACAAAGTACAGGATTTCATAGACAGGGAACAATTTATGAATGGTTAAAAGAACTCAACATCATGAATAACAAAATCAGTATAATTGATTACAGAAGTGAGGAACGGGAGACAATATGATTGGTTGAAAATTAGGAATGAAGGTATAGAAACAACCCCTTCCTTTCTTCCTGTGACTAATAAATGTTCATTGTTTGAGTACACAACCAAGGTGAGAGATAGTGGACTAGACTTCTTTGGATAATGAACAAAACTTGACAGATAGCTAGGTGGTATAAAGATACTGAACCAGACTCCCTGGTATTTACCCAGATCCCTCAAGGATAACATATTTCCTTGACACAGGAATAGAACAGTGATTAGGAGGAGAACTGCATTTCTAAAATTAAATCATTACAGGCCATCTGAATTTCTGAACTAAGTTTAGAGACAAAGAATCCTGAGTTGGGTAGTTACAGGACAAAATCAATTAACTGTAAATAGTATCAATTAAAATATGATAGAAGATTAATCTGATTATTTCAATATTCACCATATGGATTAGGTGGATATTTTGGAAACATAAACAAGGTTACTTTCAAATCATTCTGGATTCTGACACCAGTATTACAAAGTAGTCTGCCTGCTCTAAATAATCCTTGAAGAAGTGAAAATCTTCACTGGCAGTAAACATTCCTAAAAATCAACTGTAAAACCTGATCTTACCAACCTGCTGTTAAATGGTACACTAAGTGACAAAGAGCTAGACAATAGTGTCAACCGTGTCATCATATTTACTGACACGTTGTAAGACAATCTGGCAATAAAAAAAATCATTACTCTTTGGATCAACAAAAAGAAGACTTGTGAAATGGTGATGATTGGCTGGCAATGTCTCACTTGGCCTTCTCTAAAGCCTGATGTTCTGTATTTAACATCAACCAGTGCAATTATCTCCAGTTGTGTGATTTAATAGATAATCATTTAATCAACACACACTTATTAAACACCTACTGTATTCATTTCATTGATATACTTTATTAAACACCTACTGTGTTCCAGGCACTATGATAGGGACTAAAGATGCACAGAAAAAAATGAAACAATTCATGCTATTAAGGATGTCAGGGACACATAGATGAGTACATGCATAATATATAGAAACCAAATATAAAGTAAGTTAAGAAGGTTGGGGTGCACTTAACAATTTAGGGGATTAGAAAAGGCATCAAGTATGAGGAAGTACATGAACTGAAATTTGTAGGAAACTGGGGAATTTTAGAGATGGAAAAGTAGTATGGTATTATGGATAGAAGGGTGGAAGACCTCTGTTCAGGTCTGTTCATGCCTCATGCACTTATTACGTGACAGAAATTTCCTCAGACTATGAAATGAGGTTTTGGATTTGATCTCAAAGGCCTCTTCCAGGACTAAATCTATTATCATATGATTCTTTTAGAACAAGAGTAAGTGAATTTTCAGTGACAGAGTATAGTCAGTGTAAAGAAACAGAGATGGTAGATGAACTATTATCTATAGGAAATAGAAAGGAGACCAGTTTGCTGTTGTATAGAGTTGTTGAGAGGAATAATATAATTTTAAAATATAGTTTGGAGTAAGTTTGAAAAATAATTTAAATGCCAAACAGACATTTGTATTCAGTTCTAGAGGCAATAAAGAGCCAGTGAAGCTTACAGAGCAAGAGAATGACAGAGTTCAACATATTTTTAGAAATACTAACTTGGTAAATCCATTATCATTGGATTTGATGGGAGTCATGATTCTTAAATCCATGTGCTACATATTCCTATACATTTATTTCACTTTTCCTATAGCAGAATCATGTACAAATTAAGTATTAATCATTCTGCACTTCAAATTATTTCTTTTTCAAAATCAATTTTCTTAGCTTTATGATCTTTTGAGATATTAGCTGTCTTTGTGTGTGAATTCATGTTATGACTAAAAGTATGAAGAAAGCATAAAATGAAATCTGAATAATTGAACTGCACAAAACCTTGCTGCTTATGGACAGTACTCATGAGTTAGGAGAATTCCAAAGAGTCCCACAAAGGCTTTGTTAGTTGCCAGAAACAAAATGAGTAGCAAGAGATAAGAGTGCAGGATAGTAAACAGTAAGTGTTCTTGTTATTAGGTAACTTACCACCAGTGCTTTCCAGCTGTCTCTGTGTATCAACCCCCACACCTACACTCACCTCATCATTTCATAACTGTTTTAATGCTCTCTTTCAATCCCAAGGAATGCTGAACACCAAGTCTCAATAGCAGAAGGCATGCAAATAAGAGAAGTATTACTGCCATTTATTTGTTTCCCAGAAAAGTTATGAGTTCTAACAGCATAGGAAAGAAAGGAGAGAACATGAAAAAGTGGGTACCAGAGGGAAGTATATTGAGAAGGCCCTCAACTATGAGATCACTCACAAGTTAATTGCATGAGTCAAAAATAAATGTGAAAACTTTTGGTCTCCAAAATTTTTATCTTTTTATTTAACACATAAGAGGCTTGCAGATCATTATATAATATACAGCATGAAGGAAAAACAGTAAAGTATTAGATATTTCCTGGTTTAATGTTTCCATTTATGCTACAGCCCTTCCTAAAACAATCCTCTATTTAGTAAGGGCTTTTATAAATATATAACATATACTGCAAAATATAAGAAGCGCAGAGACAAATTACTGTAGTTATTTTTAGTGTAAGCAGCTTCCTTTCTTACAAGTAAAAAACTGTTGCCTGTGGTGTGGTATGAAAGGTAAAGGACTTCTCCCTGGTAGAGTTTCTGCACAGCTTATACTCTGTTATTTCAAGTTTCATCTGTTAAAACTTGTCAATTCTACCTCTTTAATATCATTTGCATCTTTCTAATTCTGGTCTTCATCATCATCTCTCTGCTAAACAATTTCAATAACCTCCTAGTTTTATTTACAGCTTCTGGTCTCTCCCCTCTTGAACCCATTATGTGTCCAGGTACCAAAATAATGTTTAAGAATATATCTGATAAGGTTATTTTCCAACAAACTTCAGTCACTCCTTATTTCTTTTAGGTTAGAATATTAACTTTTCTCTTTGATATTTACAGCCATTCAGAATCATGTTTCAGTATTGCCTTTTTAGGCTTATAGTATATTAGTTCCCTTCAAACATTTTACATTCCTGCCAAAATAGAGTACTTGCTTTTCACAGAACTCGCATTCCATCCTATGTGCTTTAGCCTGGTCTATCCTTCATCAATAGAATGTACTCAGTGGAATGTCTTCTTTGAAATCCCTAGCTTCCTTCAAACCTATGCTTATATAGACATTTAATAGATACTTAATAAATGCCTGTTCACTGATTAATTGCTTGATGTGTTAACTCTTATAGAAATTTTCTAATACTCTTTGTCTTTATTCTCTTTTTTTCTCCTCAAATAATCATAAATGTTTATCTGTTTACTGACTGTATGGCCTCAATAGAGGGTTAACTTGAGACAGAGACACTTTATGTTTTATATTCCTAGAACCTAAAACAGTGCCTTGCACTAAGTAGACACAACTATTTTTGAAATTGGATTAGAT
>NW_020954404.1:0-1614 GCF_900497805.2 Vombatus ursinus
AACATAAGCAAGGATTCAAAATACACGGCAATAAATTTCCACTTCAAGAAAGTCTCTATAAATATATACTATGCATTTTGGTCAGAGCTGTTCATCTTTTCTTTGCCTTCCTTCTAAGTTTTCTTTTGTTCTCTGCTATGCACTCTTTACTTTATTCTTTTTCCCCCTTCCTCCTCCCTCCCCCAAGAAGGCTACAATTAAGTACAGAGATTTTACATCTATATATATATATATATATAGATGTGTGTATTATATATATGTGTGTGTATGCATGTATATATATAATATGTGATATTTGCATATATATGATATATATATATGAAATATAAAAATAAGCAAGGGTCCTAGAATGAACCACAAGAGCCAAGGGACAGGGACAGAGACACTGAGAAAAAAAGTAACCCATGAGCAGATTCAATTCAAAATCAATCAGAAATAGGAGGTGATTGACTCAGATAATATCAGAACCACAGAGAAGCCTTATAAGCATTCTCTTGGTATGGAGAACAATTGGAGTGATGGGGAATGTCACCCGGGCCAGAACTTGTCTCTAACCTGTGCATGGCAGGAGTCAAACAAAGCAGACTAGAAACAGGAAAGTCAGGAATCAGACAGAAGTTTAATTTTAAAGTGAGGAAAATGGCTTGCAAGCAAGGTCACGTGTACCAGAGCTCCACCCCTAGTGTAGGACCCCAGGCTGTGTGGGGAGATCTCAATATTTTTACCAGTGTCGAAGTAGTGAGCTCTGACACTGACAAGGAAGGGTAAAAATAATAATGTCACAAGTTTGATTCAAAGCAGGGCTTCATGATTGGAACATGGGTACTAAAGGTGATTGTTCAAGCTTAGAGACTTCCTGATGCTGGTGCATAATAATTCTAGGAGTTTGCTGTGGCTGAGATCGTCCACAGGGTGAGCACGATGGATTGATTTATGCCAAGCTCAGGGCACAGCCTGCTTGCTGGGCCTTAGCTCTGGAAAACAGGGTGTCTCCTCATATCTTGGCAGGAAGGACAGATACTGTCTTTTTCATTATCAATATTGTATATTCTTAGTGTCATAAAATGTTCTCCAGGGCTTTAGAACCTGTTCTGGAGGATCCTTCTCTTTGCAATTCAGGGAGAAGAGGTGGCTGCTGTTCTTTCTCCTGTTAAAGAGAGGAGGACATGCAGACTTCCTTCTCCCTTGGTATGATAACTAACTTGTCTAGCTCTAGGAGAGGAACTTCAGTCTTGTGTGGCTTCTCCTTTACCCTGAACACTGAGCCCGTGGAGCGGCCACGCTGGTATTTGGGCTGAATTGAATTTTTTTTTTTTTTTTTGGTGAGGCAATGGGGGTTAAGTGACTTGCCCAGGGTCACACATCTAGTTAAATGTTAAGTGTCTGAGGCTGGTCCTCCTGACTCCAGGGCCAGTGCTCTGTCCATTGCACCACCTAGCTGCCCCTTGAATTGTATTTTAAAAATATGTTTTATTTTTAATTCATGGAGCAAAATAAACATTTCTGTAACAATATAATAAAAAACATGATTGGTCATGAAACTGCAAAACTACCATGTACAACTTGTCATTCTCTCCAGATATACAATATTATCATGTAAATTTCTCCCCCCCC
>NW_020954404.1:1714-10004 GCF_900497805.2 Vombatus ursinus
CAGTTCTTCCTCTCTATGTCCTTTATTTTTAATTTGTATATTCATAATAGTCAAAATAATTTAGTTGCTCAAAGTCGTTCTTAAAACAATGTTGCTTTGGGAGGCGAGCAGCGGAGATTAGGGGAGTCAGCGCCTGCCGCGTCTGGCCAAGGCTCCCGCACTCCGTGGCGGCGGTGGGAGATAGCGGCAGCGGATGTAGCCGCCCGGCTTCCGCGGGATCTTTCCAGAACTAGAGCGGTGCCGGGGACCAGAGCGCAGCAGTGGATGCGGAGGAGCCGCGCAGCGCACACGATACTGAGGCCGTCCCTCCCTGCCTGCTACTGACCTAACCTCTTCTTAAAGGACGAAGAACAAACCAAATGCAGCTCAGAATGATCATCAGTCTTCAAGATGGAGTAGCCTGCCGCCAGAGTTGCTCATAGGAAATGACATTCGAGGAAGACTTCAAAGAAACATTAAGAATTTGGACCCGGCTCACCTACGTTGTCCTAAGAAAAGGCCTTCTCTATTTCCAGCCTCTCCAGTCAGTAACAGTTACATTAAGCCTCCTGTTCCACCTGTTTCTGGCACACAAAGGGAGAAAGGGCCTCCCACCATGTTACTCATAAGTGCTGACTCACACAACAAACCAGGAGAATATGTTCTCAAGAGTCTGTTTGTCAACTTCACCACTCAGGTTAATAAGCACAAGATTCTTATCATTATGGCAGAACCTCTGGAAATCACTTGGCTAAGAGGTTGGTCAGGTTTTCTAAATTCAAAAATACCTTCAGCGCTAGATTCAAAGATTTATGAGATAGCAGCAAGGATCATAGGGTAGTTCCAAGAAAGCATGGCTTTGACCAATGACTTCTGTTGTAATTTGTTTTTGGAAGTTTGACCCTGTGCTACTTCTCTTTGTTTTCACTTTAAAAATTCAGTAATCAAATTGTATTTCTTAATATGCTAATGTATGTGGTATAGAATTCAGCTCTATGAAAAACAAGGCTAAATAAATATGATCTGTGCCTTCTTTGCACCTTCAGTCTCTAATAAAAGAAAAAGGAGGGGGAGGAAGGAAAACATGTTATAGTAAAGAAAGAATGGTGGCAAAGAAAGCCCAGTGGGGGTGACCATGAGCCAGGTCCTAGAGATTGCTGGTGGTGGGCAGTCACAGGGGTTTCTTAACATATTTTGTGGCCTAAATCTGTTTGGCAGTCTAATGAAACCTTCTAAAAGACTCCTTCTAAAAAGGAGATGTTTAAGTGCATAAAATATATAGGACTACAAAGGACACCAATTTATATTGAAATCATAATCAAAATGTTTTTAAAAAAAAGTTCACAGACCTTAGGTTAAGATCCCCTGATTTGGTATTCTAGGGGTATCACAGATCAGGCCCCTTTTCACACCTGTCTTTTCACAGTGGTGGACATAAATACTCACATTTGTTCTCTAGCCATCTAAGGACCTCAGTTACAGTCTCTCTGAGGTTATTTATTGTCTGTACAGTTAGATGCTTTCTCCAGTGACACCACTCCCAGTTTTCAAGTCAATTAAATAGACAATCAGTAATTAATCATCATCTACAGGGGAGCTAGAAAATCCAAATATAATCCTCTAATTGTGGCAACAATGTGTTTTACTGGAAGATGAGCAAAGCTTGAAAATATATTCATGTATTATTTTTGAGTCACTTCCCAGAAGTTGATGTATTCCATCCATGATTGCTATATATTTAGCTATAGATAGAACTATGAATTGATAAGATATTCAGACACGAATATAGATACATACATGTTCTTATGTACAACAGAACCAGTACTGGAACAGAAACAAAGAGGCCTCGGCCCCAGTTCCAGCTCTTCTAATGACCAGATGGATGACTTTCAACCTTGAACAAACCACTTCAACTCTCTTTCCTCCTCTTTAAAATGAAAGACTTGGGTTGGGATGACTTCTAGTGTCTAAATTTCCTAAAACCTAAAATTCCCCATTCCATCTATCGATGAATCTATGAATATGCATATTTAGATACGTAATTATTTTCAAAATGAGAGATAGCATGGTGTAGTTAGTGGATAGAGGGATGGCCTCTAGGTCAAGAAGAGCTCTGTTTAAGACCAGCCCCTGACACATACTAGTTTTCAACCCTAGGGAAGAAGCCATTTAATCTCTCAGTTCCCTAAGCAGCTCTCTAAGACTACAGGTTACAGAGAAAGTGCCAGCTTGCTTTGGTAAAGGGAATTTCTTTACCTGGAATATTCCTCCCAATATGAATGAAATCACAGGCACAGGTCTGATTCCCAATTCTAATTAATAAAAAATGAGATGAATGCTTTTATGTTCTTGTGTACACCAGAAATCAGTTGTACACATTACCTTGGCACATCTCTAAAAGCTCATAGGCAACATCTTCTGGAAGGGAGCTGTTTTAAAATTTTTCCTGTTAGAGATATTGCACTAGGAACCAAAGTCAAAGATAAATTGGCCAGAGGGTGTCTTCAACCTGCACCTCAATCTTTGAACATTAGATGTCCCTAGGAAGAGGAAAGATGAACTCTCATTAGCCAGATTGTAACAGTGACAACAAGAAATTAGTTCTCTTTGAACTTTGAATGAAATCTGGAAGAAAGAAGAGAGCTGTTTGACTTTAAATGAAGAAGAAAAAGCAACTCAAATATTCTACTTGCTAATTAGCAGAGATCAGGGCTTTGTGAGAAAGAAGGGTTTGCTTATTTGTAAGGTCCTGGAATTTGTCAAGCCTTTGTGATGAAAGGCAATATGTAAATATAAGTTCTTATTTCAAGGTCTGTTCAATGATAACTAATTTCTCTTTGTCCTTTATCCTTGTTCATGGAATAGGCTTTTGACAGGTTTCAGTGGTTTGCTCATATTCATGTTGTGTTGAATATATTCTATGTTATACCACTACTAAGTCTGTTTCCAAATATGATCAGGGGAAAGGGAAAAGAAGTTATATAATTTAAAAAATTTATAGTAGCTTTCGTTGTGATGGCAAAGAACTGGAAATTGCAGGGATGCCCATTAATTGGGGAATGGATGAACAAGTTATGGTATATGATTGTGATGGAATACTACTGTGCTATAAGAAATGATGAGCTCGATTATCTTAGAAAAATGTGGAAAGACTTGCATGAAATATTGGAGAGTGTAATGAGCAGAACTAAAAGAACATTGTACACAGTAACAGCAATAATGTTTTCAGAATAGCTTTCAGAGACTAACTCAATTTATCCATAATAACTACAAAGGACCTATGAAGGAAGATGCTATATGCTTCCAGGGAAGGAACTGATAAATAGAAGTATGTAGGGAATGATTTTACGTGTATATACATATTTATGTCTAATGGTAGACATCTCTAGGGTAAAGGGGGAGAAAAAAAGGAAAAAAAGAAATTTGTATGATAACTTTATCACATATTTAAAAGGAATAGCAAGTTGTACATAATAAAGTTGTAGCTTTATGTGCAATTATCTTTTTTATTCTGTGTTATGGAAATTTTTGTTGTTTCATAAAATAAAAATAAAATAAAATTAAAAAAAACAATATTGCTTTTACTGTATACAACCTCTTGGTTCTGCTCACTTTGCTCTTCATCATTTTATGCAATTTTTCCATGCCTTTCTGAATTGGATTTTTATTCTGATCATTTTCCAAGGTAGAATTTTGGACATGGAGAGACATTGTTGTTTTGATGTGACATGACTGTTGTTTTTAAATGCAATCTCTGTGTCTTTGTAGGTGTTCGGTGTGATGTTCACCTGGTGGAGTTTGGTGGAGATGTGAGACAGCCTGGGGCGTCTCTTGCTCCTCTCCTGTAGAGCTGTAAAAATTCCTGTAAAGATTCACTCTCAGTGACTATTGAATGCACTGGGTCTGCCATTCTTCAGGGAAGGGACGAAGGCGGGTCTCAGTATTAAGAATGATGCTAGTGAGAAATACTATGCAGACTTCATGAAAGGCCAATTCACAATCTCTAGGGACAAAGGCACAACACACTGCATCTCTAAATGAATTTCTTTATTACTGAGGACACAGTCACTTATTACTGTGCAAGAGACACAGTGAGGAGAAAGAGTATGATACCGTACATAAATTCCTCCTTCAGGGAGACTTTAAGGATACTAACTTAGAGAGGGAGCTCAAAAATATGTGATGCTGAGGACTTTACCTTCAGTGTCTGTGCTTTCCTCTCCTTTTCCTATCAACAACTTCCCCAGGAATCCTCTTGTAATCATCCTTATTTTCTGAGAATAATAATTTCCTCTCTCTTCTCCCCCCTTGCCAAGAGCATTTATGTGTTTCACAGCTTATTTCTGTTTCTTTAAATTTTGTGTTGTCCACTGATGCTCACATGCTTGCTGCAAGCCATAAGGTAATAGCATTACGTGGCTGGTCCAGTCCTGGAGCTGAAATAGACATCTGGGGCACCTAGTCTAATCCCTCATGATGAGGAAACTGAAGCTAAGGGAATTTAAACAATTCTCCCTAAGTCACAGTGGTAGTGAGGGTCAGAAGAAGAATTTGAACCCAAGACATCTGACTCCAGACCTAGTGCATTTTCAATTGGTCCAGACCATGGCACAACAGTAAGATAAACTTACGGTTAACCCAAAAGAGTATTGGTCTGAATTTATATAATTTGTTCAAAGGTGTTGAGGGGGAGGTTATGATAAGGTACAAAGTGAATAGAAGATCCCTTTCTAAATGCCATGGAAGTAGAAGTGGGGAGTTCGTTTTTTGAGGGTGGCTTGAAATGAAGCAGAGTCCTTTTACTGATAAATAGTATAATAGCTTCCTCAAAACATAGAAAAAAATTAAACCACAGAAATCTAGACCATCATGAATTTGCTGGGCTAAAAATGAATTAGTGGTCTTAGGGGAGGAAGCTTGGTAAGTAGAGTTCTGCCTTATCTTTCCTTAATGATAAATCCCCTTCCTGTTATTTCATTTTCTGCTGCATATACCAGGTGCCTATCCAGGCCAGAGAGAAGCTCTGGAAAGTCAGACCCACTGGGCTGCCTAAAGGCAGGAAATAGAAAAATATGTGGTGGGGATCACGTAAGACAGAGTAGTCAGCTTTCCTATTACGGTTAAACCAAACTACTGACTGCTGACCACTACAATATCTGCACAACTATTTGTTCCTTTTATTGTCTATATCCAAAGCAGAACAGCTAAGAATTTCTTAGCTTTTTTTAATGATATGGAGTTAAGATCATTATTTTATAGCGGGCCTTTAGGAGTCTGGTGTTACTATAGTAGGGCATAGATAGGCTTGAGATTTTGATCAGGACAATGCAAGATTTTCTTTCCCTAGGGAAATTCTACTTTTGCTCAACTTTGTGTGACTATATCTTTTAAAAATGCTCCTAGAGGCTTAGATTCTTATAATCTAGCCACTGCTTAGATTCTTAAAATCTAGCCACTGGTCAGATTCTTAAAATCTAGCCACTGGTCAGATTCTTATAATCTACCCAGTAGCTTACTAATATTCAGACTCCTTAAGAGTCTGCCCAATATGATGGATGTTCTAATAAACCTTGGCTTTGCCTGAAAAATAAAAATGCTCCTAGAGTGTTCCAACTGTCCCTAAATCAACCTAGTAATTCCTTCTGCCTTTTCCCTTTACTACTTCAAGGTAGTGTGTCCAAATGTGCTAACATTGTCTCTTCTCTCTCTTCTCACTATTAGGGAAAATGTTGTTATTCAAATTCTTATTTATTCAAATTTAGCCCTCCTCCTTGAATGACATAGTTGAGATAAAATTCTAAAATTATATGAATTCTGTTATTATTTTATGAGGATCTATAATGTATCCCCTTAGTTACTTGATTGCATTAAAAGTATATATTAATTTTGATAGTATTGTCATTTTTATTATATTAGCAGGGCTTGTCTATCAGCACTGAATAGTCTTTCATCTATTTACATTGTTATTTATTTATTTAGGGAGCATTTTGTAATTTGAATCTATATGGGTCTTTTGTGTGGTTTGGTAGGTTGATTCCAAGATATTTTTTGCTTTTTGTAGTTCTTTGAAATGGAATTTCTTTTTCCATTATTGCTTATTAGTTTTTGTTTTTATTTTACTATTGGCCAGTACTAGATTTTCTATTTTGTTTTAATGAAAATAATTTTAGTGCAATCAGTTATCTTAGAGGAAGGAAACTTTGGACTATCTTGTGTTAACTCAGAAGGAAATCTGGTTTTACTTAGGTTTATTATTTACTTATGTTTATTATTTAATTTGGGATAAACACCTGTGTGGAACATGTCCTAAAGTGCAGACGTGTTATAGGCAACATATTTGGTCAACACTGTTCTCTCCATTTGGTATGAATTATTTAGTATATTTTCATATCCCATCCCACTATTTTTTTTCAATTGGAGTAAAATTAGTATCTTCAAAGTAAATTCATTTGTGTAATAGTAGTCATCCAAATACAAAGACTATTGTTGCCAATGTTTTGATGTAAGGATTAGATAATTATCAGCCTCTGATCTTGCTGAGGGGGAAATTAGAATTAACTGGAGTTCAAGTGAAAAATTAATTGGACTAAGTATTTAAAAAAAACACAAGATCAGATGAATATGTATGTAATTGAAAAGGCTGTCAGAGTTCTGTCTTCTATGGTATTTAAAAATAGTTTTTTACTTCTCAGTTATTTGAATTTTTTGTTTTTCTACTATTTTATTCCATTTACATATAAAACAATTTTAGCATTCATTTTCTAAAATGTTGAGTTCCAAATTCTCTCCCTCCCCTCATCCCTACCTCAATGAGAAGACAAGCCATGTGATATAGGCTATACATGTGAAGTCATTCAAAATTTGTTTCCATATTCGTCATGTGAAAAAAAAAAACAGACCCCCAAGAAAAACTGAAGAAAAATAAAGTTTAAAAACTAGGTTTTGATCTACATTGATTTTCTATTAGTTCTTTCTCTGGAGGTGGATAGCATTTTTCATCATACGTGCTTGGGACATGTCTTGGATGATTTTATTTCTGAGAATAGCTAAGTCATTCATAACTGACCACCTTAGAAGACTGCTGTTACTGTTGTCCCAGCTCTGCTCACTTCACTTTGCAGCAGTTAGTATAGGGCTTCTATTCCCAAAATGCTATTAAACTATGCATATTCTTTCATCCAGCAACACCACTGCTAAGTTTGTATCCTAAATGCACATGAAAGGGGAAAGGCCCTATGTGTACAATAATATTTATATCAGCTTTTTTGGTGATGGCAAAGAATTGGAAATAGAAGTGATTCCCATCAACTGGAGAGTGATTGAACAAGTTGTGGTGTATGAATGTAATGGAATGCTCCTGTGCTATGAGAAATGATGAGGACGATGCTTTCGGAAAAATCTGGAATGAATTTCTCTCCAGAATGTTCCAAATTCAGTTTCAAATTCTACCAAAAGTGCTTTAGTATGCCAATTTTCCCACATCCCCTCTAACAATTTTTCATTTTCCTTTTTTGTAACATTAGCCAATCTGATAAGTGTAAGGTAGTATATCAGAGTAGTTTTAATTTACATTTCTCTAATCAACAGTGATTTAGAGCATTTTAAAATGAGATCTGTTATCTTTGATTTCAAACTGCTTATTCGTATGTTTGACCTTTTACAATTTTGGGAATGACTTGTATTCTTATAAATTTGACTCAGTTCTTTAGTTATTTGAGTTCTAGAATTAGGCTATAAAATTTTTTGGAATTTCATTTTGAGATTTCTTTCAGGAGGTGACTGGTGGATTCTTTCCATTTATATTTTACCTCTTGGTCCTAGGATATCAAGGTAGTTTTCCTTGATAATTTCTAGAAATATGATGTCTAATCTCTTCTTTTGATCTTGGCTTTCAGGTAGTCCAAGAAATCTTAAATTATCTTTCCTTTATTTATTTTCAAGGTCAGTTGTTTTTCAGATGAGATAATTCACATTTAAAAATTTTGTCATTCTTTTGATTTTGTTTTGTTGTTTTTTGATGTCTCATGGAGTCATTAGCTTCCACTTGCCTAATCCTAATTTTGTTTTGAATTATTTTCTTCACTCAGCTTTTGTACTGCCTTTTCCATTTGGCCAATTCTATTTTTTTTTAATTTTAATCAATTGGGGTTGAGTGACTTGCCCAGGGTCACACAGGTAGTATAAGTGTGAAGTGTTTGGTCTGAGGCTGGATTTGAATGCAGGTCCTCCTGAATCCAGGGCCAGTGCTCTATCCACTGTGCCACCTAACTGCTCCTTGAGCTAATTTTCATCAAGTGAACTAGTTACTGGA
>NW_020954404.1:10014-15957 GCF_900497805.2 Vombatus ursinus
GGGGGCAAGGATCTTGAGGCTAAGGAAGCTCTGTTCTAGGAAAGGAATAAAGAAGGACTTGAGAAGATTAGCCAGAACTATATCCTCAAACAACCTATTCTTATTAAGTCAGTTTTCTTGGAGATTGAATCCAAGAAATCACCAGACAAAGAATTTCCTTTCTGCTTTCCAGGGTAGCATAGACTTGTTATGGACAGAGCTTCCAGGAAGTTGCTCACTGATTTGGGTAGTCAGATGCATAATGTTCACCAGTACTGGCAACCCCTTTACCCTAAGGTGGGAGGAGTTCCATTTTGCCAGTTGGGGAAAGGCTGGCCACTACTTGGGTTTAGAGTAGCTATCTTATCTTTAATGAGAGAGAACTTATGATTCTATGCTCAGCACAACATGTTAGCAGTTAAATGTTTACAGTGATGCTGGATCTACTTCCAAACCACTGCTACTCCTGTAACTCCAGCCTGGTTGGTTAACATATGATTCTAATTGGTGCCTCACAAATAACTATATTCAATGGGTGTCATCAGCAGAATTCCTCCATTGTTCTGGACACCAAGGGAGAGAGCCTTTGATTGCTTAGTCTTGTTCTCTCCAGGCCCCAGGCCGCTTGAACTGATTCAAAGCTGCTGCCTAGGAATGGTATCGATGAAGATCTTCTCTTCTCCATTCTTTTAGGGAGAATATTTAGGTTCTTTCACGTGCCAATCATGCAGCATGGGCTTCAACCAACTGAAAGGACTTGCCAGTATCCCTACTCCCTAGTATGTCTCTTCTTGTCAGGTTAGTGGTTGTTAAAATCCAATTGCATATGCCTGTCTTGTAGTGAAAGAAGCCATCAGATAACCAGGCAAATTGGCATTCCTCAGGAGCCAGGTCTTTATAGGATGGATCCACTGGGTCAAGGGAACAGGCTGGGATATAGGATCTGGACTGGAAGACTCAGTCCCCAGAACACTCAGCACCTGTTTTTGAAGTGCACTAATACCAGAGGGACCCAGGCAAGTGAGATTTCTAATGTATCATTTCCATTTATCAATAAAAGCTTCCTGTGCTCTATCCATCTTTCTGGAGGGACCATCTTACACTACCCAATCAGTAATATTCAACTGTGGACAAAATGTGATTCTATGACTGTGTCATCTGTTCAGTAGCAACTAGGCGGGGCATCTCCAATTGTTCTGATCTATATCTTGCCACTGGACCCAGATGTATCTGGAGGAGAAAGCGAGGCTGGTGACTTTGCACAGCCCTCCCTCACTTAAATCCAATTTGCTTGCATATCATGGCATCACCTTCCTGATGTCATGGTCCCCTTTGAGAATGAAGGAGAAACAATAACAATAATAACAACAATCTAGCCTTAATCACTGAATGGGCATAGCCTCAGTCAAATTGAGACCTGGGAAAGACCTTAGCTTAAGAAGGTCAAGGTCTTCCATTGCAAATGGGGCCATATGTAGTCATCCAGTTCTATTTCTTTCCACTGAACCCAGATGGCTCTAGAGGAGAAAGTGAGGCTGATGACCCTGCACAGTCCTGCCTCACTTAAATCCAATTCTCTTGCAAGTCATGGCATCACCTTCCTGATGTCATGGTCCTCTTTGAGAATGAAGGACAAACAACAACAGCAACTAGGGCACAGTAAAATGCAAGTAACTACTTTGCAAAAGCAGATGCTTGGGGAGCCTAGAGCTTCAAGTCCCTTAAAATATATTATTCTGGCTACTTCTTGGTATCTGCCAGTTTCCATCCACCCATTCTGATCTTAATGAACAAAGACCTCCAGAAACAGGGATCTTTCAGTGTTGCAAGGGTTCAAAGGGAAGAGAATACTGGAAATTCTGCTTTACACCTTCCAGGACTATAGTCTGTTCTAGGCCCTACTTGAAAAATGCTTACTTATATGCAACTCAATAAATGGAGAACATCTGTCTCTAGTTACTGATTGTGCTGGCCTAGTTTATTATATTTCTTTATCCTTCTTTTTCCTTTCCTCTCTAAAGCCTATTGAATTGAAAGAAAACCATCTGCTAACCCTTTGTCTTATTTCACACCCTCTCTGATTTTAGAAGTTACTAGAGGGGCAACTAGGTGGAATAGTGGATAGGATACCACTTCTGGATTGAGGAGAACCTGAGGTCAAATACATCCGCAGACACATAACACTTACTAGCTGTGTGACCCTGGGCAAGTCACTTAACCCCTAGCCAAGCAAAAAAATATTAGGATCTTGATGGGACTAATTTGTTCTCATTAGAATATTTTTTTTATCATCATAATGACCCTTCCCTATCACACATACTTATCTTTTCAGATTTATCTTGCTTTCTTTATTTGTAATTCAAACTCCTCCCCACCCCAACCCCCTGTAGTGGTGTTTTCATTAAGCATACTTAATTTTATTCTATTAAAAGTCTATAACTATAGTATTTTGCTGAGTAAGTTATTCTTAGTTGTGAACCATTGCTTTTGCTTTTCATAAAAATATATTTCAAGGTGTGCTTACTTTTATAGTAGAGGTTCTCAAGTCTTCTGTGGACTTGCTGTGGTTCCTTGTACTGTTGGTCTGGCTGCTTACTACACTTTTGCTTTGACCAGACATTCTGAAGTACAGTCATAACTTTCACTTTGGCAGTTGGCAATGTCTTTCAGGAACTGTCCAGTGGATTATTTCTATTTTTACTTTGCCCTCTTCTTCTAATAGGTCTGATGAGTTCATTTATGATGTCTGGAAATATGATGTTCATGTATTGTTTTACTTTTTTTGGTCACGGCTTTTAGGAAATCACAGGCAATTAATATGGAATAGGGAATGGAGAAGAAATAATATTTGTAAAAAGTGGTCAGCACAGGGGGAGCCAAGATGGCAAAGTGAAAGCAGTGACTTGCTTCAGCTCTCCCCCAAACCCCTCCAAATACCTATAAAAATTATGCTAAACAAATTCTAAAGCAGCAGAACCCACAAAAAGACAGAGTGAAACAAATTTAGAGCCCAAAACAACCTGGATGGTTGATCAGAAAGGTATATTGTGCTGGGCTGGGAGAGGAGCACAGTTTGGCAAGGGTACGCAGGCTACAGTGAACCTTTATCAGGCCTCAGAGGACTGAATCATGGGCAGCTGTGGCAGTTTCCAGACTTCTCAACCCATGAACGCCAAAGACAACTTAGAAGGTCAGTAGGAAAAGTCTGTTTCTGCGGTGCTGAGAGAGAAGTATGGTAGGGTTCCAGCCCCATTCCCTGATCTTGGCCCTGGGGCGGTGGCTGTCTCCTGAGCTTCTGGCCCACAGATTGAGGGGGAATCAAGTGGCTGATCAGATAGGGATTGAAGGGATCTCTCTGCTGGCGCAGGATTCTTTTGCTTTGCCCGTGCTTGGATCTGGGTCACAGTTCTGGATGGTGGTCCTGGGGTGAGGAGGAGTGATGGCATGGTGGAGCTTGTAGGTGGAGAGGAAATCCTCCTTATAGTTCCCAGACAGAAAAGAGTGCTTATGGGCACTTGTAGACCAGAGCACAGATCAGGAAAGGAGTAAACACCTCGCCCTTGATCATAGCACCTTGGTAGAACTGAGAATTTACAGGTCCCAAGAAGCATCTCTGAAAACAGTTGCACAAAACCCCTGAAGCTTGGGACAGTACATTCTCCACACTGAAAACAGACCCCTACCTTAAGACAGAGTTTATAACTCAAATAATTGGCTGGAATCATGAGCAAGCAGCACAAAAAGAGTCAGATTATATTATCTTTGGTGACAAAGAAGATCAAATAATACAACCAGAAGATGACAACAAAGCCAAACTCCTGTATCCAAAGCCTCCAAGAAAAATATGAATTGGTCCCAGGCCATGGAAGAGCTCAAAAAGGATTTTGAGAAGCAAGTAAGAGAAGTAGAGGAAAAACTGAGAGTGATGCTAAAGGAGACCCCAAAAAATACTGAGGAAAATAACACCTTAAAAAATAGCCTAATCCAAATGGCAAAAGAGGTCCAAAAAGCCAATGAGGAGAAGAATGCCCTAAAAAGCAAAACTGGCCAAATGGAAAAGGAAGTCCAAAAGTTTAATGAAGAAAATACTTTTGTAAAAATTAGTATAGAGCAATTGGAAGCTAGTGACTTTATGACAAATCGAGACAGTATAAAACAAATCCAAAAGAATGAAAAACTAGAAAACAATGTGAAACATCTCATTGGCAAAACAACTGACCTGGAAAATAGGTCCAGGAGAGATAATTTAAAAATTATTGGACTATCTGAAAGCCGTGATCAAAAAAAACAACGTAGACATCATCTTTCAAGAAATTATCAAGGAAAACTGTCCTGATATTTTTGAACCAGAGGGCAAAATAGAAATTGAAAGAATCCGTAGATCTCCTTCTGAAAGAGATCCCCAAAGGAAAACCCCTAGGAACATTGTAGCCAAATTCCAGAATTCCTAGGTCAAGGAAAAAATATTGCAAACATCCAGAAACAAACAACTCAACTATTATGGAAACACAATCAGGACAACACAAGATTTAGCAGCTTCTACATTAAAGGACCGCAGAGCTTGGAATATAATATTCTGGATGGCAAAGGAGATAGGATTACAACCAAGAATCACTTACCCAGCAAAACTAAGCATAATCCTTCTGGGAAAAAATGGTCATTCAGTAAAATAGAGGACTTTCTAGCATTCTTGAGGAAAAGACCAATGCTGAATAGAAAATTTGACTTTCAGATACAAGACTCAAGTGAAACATGAAGAGGTAAACAGGAAAGAGAAATCATAAGAGACTTATTAAGATTGAACGGTTTACATTCCTGCATGGAACAACAACATTTGTAACTCATGAGACCTTTGTCAGTATTAGGGTAGTTAGAGGGAAAAAAATTATATGTATGTATATAGATAGATAGATAGATAGATAGATAGATAGATAGATAGATAGGTAGGGGGCACAGGGTGAGTTGAAGATGAAGGGGTGGTATCTGGAAAATAAAATTAAGTGGTGAGAGAGGATTATACTGGGAGAAGGAGAAAGGGAGAGGTAGAATGGGGTAAATTATCTCACAAAAAAAACAGAAAAGGCTCTTACAGTGGAGGGGAAATGGGGGAAGGTGAGAGGGAATGAGTGAATCTTATTCTCATCAGATTTGGCTTAAGGAGGGAATGACATACACACTCAATTGGGTATGGAAATCTACATCACCCTACAGGAAAATAGAGGGGAAAGGGGATGAGAGAGGAGGGGAATGATGGAGAGGAGGACAGATTGGGAAAGGGAGTAATCAGAAGCAAATACTTCTGAGGAGGGACAGGGTCAAAAGAAAGAATAGAATAAATGGGGGAGTGGGATAGGATGAAGGGAAATATACTTAGTTTTTCACAACATGACTACTATGGAAGTGTTTTGCATAACTGCACATGTATAACCTGTATTGAGTTTCTTGCCTTTTCAATGCGGATGGGTGGGGAGGGAAGAAGGGAGAAAATTTGAAACCCAAAGTTTCAAAAACATGTTTTAAAAAAATTACTTCCTATGTATCCTATATAAAATGTGTTTACATATACATATTAAAAAAAAGAAGCTATTAATACCAAAAAAGGGAAACAGAGGAAAGGATATCAACACTGATTTCAACAAGTGAATAAGAAGCTTATTATAATAAGAAGTTTAATAAATGTAAATCAATTTTCATAAAAAAACATAAAGAAAATAACTCAAAAAAATAAAACCAGATCTTCATGACTCCAAGACCATTATTATTCCATTCTGTATACCACAATTACCTCTTTCCAAACAAAACAAAATAAATCTTGTTAATAAATAACCAACCCCCCCCCCCCAAAAAAGTGGTCAGCACAGTTACTAGGACATAGTAGGTACTGTATAAATGCCTACTGCCTTCCCCTCCCTCCTTGTCTTCCCTTCTCCTCATATCATAAACATGAATAGAAAGATTAAACAA
>NW_020954405.1:0-2031 GCF_900497805.2 Vombatus ursinus
TGGCTGAATCAACCCTACAAGGATTTATTAAATGGCTACAATAATCTAGGTAATGAGCTCATCTCCACTCCTCTATGACTTATATTATTCATCAGGTGAAATAAACCCAGTCTTATATTTGCTTTGTTGTGAGTCTGACTGTGCTCATGAAATAGAAAGTTCCTTTACCATTTCCCTGTGTTGACCTAGACATAAGCCAAATATTTCCCTGGGAAACAATGAGTAGAAGCTGAGGCTCCAAACAGAGGCCCAGCTGTTCACTGATAAGAAGACTGATAGTAGTGATGTCTCTAAACCTGTGTCAAAATCCTGCTTCTTGTGCTCTCTACCTATATGACCTTGGGCCAGTCACTTCCCCTCCCTCTGTCTCAGTTTGCTGAGCTCTAGAATGAATAGATTGGACTAGATGGCCTCTGAGGTTCTTTGCAATTTTAATGGCAGAATTTTAATGCCCAGCATAGCTAAGTGCAGCCTGATGAATGCCCAGCAAGAGCAGAAAATGTCTGTACACAGTAACTCCTAAAGCAACTGTGAGATGTTGATGAGGTTACATAGTTACAGGTGGGACCCATGATGTATCTTGGACTTGTAATACTATATTAATATTTCTTCAAGAGACAGTATGATCTTCCTTCCTCTTTGTACTGAGGTAGGGGACTAGATGTGCAGAATATTATATATACATTCAAGTGTGGTCATAGTGTGGGTCAGATTTTCTCACTGATTTTCTCCATTATGAGTGAGAGTCTGTTTGGGGGGTGATTGAAGTTAAAAAATAATAAAGGAAAATGAAAACAGACACATGATACACTGGGGATCAGGGTTGGTGTGCACTTGGAGTCAGAAAGAACATGGGTTTGAAATCCTTTCTCTGACACATAACAGATTTCTGACCATGGTAAGTCCCCTAACCTCTAAGAACCTCAGTTTCCTCACCTGTAGTGCAGGAATGATTAAATCTGTAAGGAATCTGTGACAATCAACCAATATAATCCATGTTCAGTACAGGCTTGGAGTGCCCAATCCCCACTTATATTCTTAGGTCAAGCTTCCAGAAGGTGCCTGCTACACTTCTCCTCAAGGTTTAGATGCAGTTCAGAAGGGGAAGCTAGGTGGTGCAGTGGATAGAGCTGTGGCCTTGGAGTCAGGAGAATGTGACTTCAAATCCAGTCTCAGACACATGATGCTTACTAGCTGTGTGACCCTGGGCAAGTCACTTAACCCCGATTGCCTCACCAAAAAAAAAAAAAAATACACACACACACACATATCTTCTCCTTTTGCATTCTTTTGGTTTTGTTTTATTGTTTCTTGATTTCTCCTAATGTCATTGGCTTCCGTTTGATGCATTCTAAATTTTAAGGAATTAGGTTCTTCAGTGAGCTTTTGAACCTCCTTTTCCATTTGGTTAATTCTGCTTTTTAAGGCATTCTTTTCCTCATTGGCTTTTTGGACCTCTTTTACCAGTTGTCCTGGTCTGTTTTGCAAGGTGTTATTTTTTAGTAATTTTTTTTGTCTCCTTTACCAAACTTTTGCTTCATTCCTCATGATTTTCCTGCATGACTCTCATTTCTCTTTCCAATTTTTCCTCTACCTCTCTTACTTGATTTTCATAATCCATTTTGAGCTCTCTAAATGATTTTTCTTATTTTATCACCTTCTTTAATTTATTCTCTTGGTAACTTGATTAGTATAGCAAAAATACTTTAAATTAGCTTTGGTAATGCTGTCATTTTTATTATATTGGAATGGCCTATTAATGGGCATTGAGTATTTTTCTGGCTATTTCAGTTTTTCTTTATTTTATTTCTGCAGAAGCTTTTCAGTTTCATGTAATGAAAATTTTAATTGAAAAAAAATAAATGGCTCTATTTCTTCTTTGGTTAAGATATCATCTCTTATCAATAGCTGTGTGTAAGTATATGATCTGAAGATCATGTTTCAATTTTGAAAGTATTGGTTTTCCTGGCACTTTTTTCCTAGATAATTTATGTTTTCCTTTTAATCAGTTGCTGGTCCATGGAGTCCTAT
>NW_020954405.1:2131-6751 GCF_900497805.2 Vombatus ursinus
GCTGGAGGTCTCCAAGTGCTATTCCCCTTTCATCCTTATTTCTTTTCATCATTTCATTTGATATTTGAGATCTTTTGATTCTCTGAATGATTTTTGATATTGTTTATAAAGTATCATTTTGGCAACTCGATTGGTATAGCATAAAATGTTTAAATTAGCTTTGGTAGTATTGTCACACTTACTTTGTTGGAATGGCTTAACCATGATCCCTGAATATTCATCTTGCTATTTCAGTTTTTCTTTACTTCTTTGAGGAGCCCCTTGTAATTGAAACTGTACAAATATTTGTTTGCTCTGATAGATCAATCTCTAGATATTTTATGCATTTTGAAGTTATTTACAATGGCATTTCCTTTTCTATTACAACTTTTTGGATATTTTTATTATTATGCACAAATATAGTTCATTTTTGAGAGTTCATTTTATAACCTTCAACTTTCCTTTCCTGATTAGTATCTTTGTTGGTTTCTGAAGATTTGTCAAATACATCATCATATCATCAGCATTTGGGAATACTTTTACCTTCTCTTTACATTTCTTTATGCCTTTGATTTCTTTTTCTTATCTTATTGCTGTTTCTAGCATTTCTAGAACTCAATCAAATGATACAGGGAAGAGTGGGCATCCTTATTTTACAACTGAATTTCTTGAGGAAGTTTCTAGTGCAACCCCATAGTATATGATACTTGTTTTTGTTTTTAGATAGATGTGTTTTATGACATTTAAAAACATCTTGCTAGTCCTCTATGTTGATAGGGTTATTAGCAAAAAAGTGTGCTAAAATTTGTCAAAGACTTTTTCTTCATTTATTGAGATAATCATTTGGTTTGGCGTGTTTTGGTTTTAATTTGGTAATTACATTCATGGTTTTCCTAGTATTTGACTGTCTTTGCATCCCTCGGAAAAATCCCTTTTAGTTATCATGATTAATTTCTTGGTTCAGTTGTAGTGTGTGTGCAGAATATTGTTTAAATTTTTTGAGTGGATTTGGCCTATAGCTTTTTACTCTGTATTTTATCGTTTCAGAGTTTTGATATTAGTAATGCATTTGCATCATACAAGAACTTTGGCAGGGAACATTCTTTCTTAATTTTGTTGAATTGTTTGTGAAGCTTTAGTACTCTCTGTTCTTTAAAAGCTTGGTATAATTCTCCTCTGAATCCGTCAGGACCGGGAATGTTCTTCTTTGATAGTTTCTTTATAGCTAGATCTGTTTTGTTTTCTGAAATTGGGTTATTTAAGATTTCTGTTTGGCCTTTTAATAGTTGAGGTATTTTATATTCTTTAATTTATTCCTCTGTTTCTTTTGTATTCTCAATTGTGTTATCATAGAACTGTTTATAATGTTATAGTTATTCTTTTTTTTTCTTTTAGTTTTGTTGAGATTTCAGCTTGCTAATTTGTTATTTCATTGATTTGAATTCTTTCCCTCTTTTAATGGTTTATCAAATATATTTGTTTTTTCAAAGAAACAATTTTAGGTTTCATTTATTGCCTATTGTGTTTTTCCCATTTTATCTATTTCTCCTCTAATTTTGAATATATTCCCTTGTGCTTATTTTAGGTTGACTTTTTGGATTTCTAATTTTTTTCTTGAAAATTCTGTTGTTTGTTCTTCTCCATTTCTATTTTGATCGTGACTGATTGTAGAGATATGAATTCCCCACTCCCAACTATTTAGCAGTATCCCAGAAGTTTCGGTATATTGTTTCATCCTCATCATTAACATTTTCTTTCACATAAATTTTTATTGTTTCTATGATTTTTCTTGGACAAATTCACCTTTTAGTGTTTCATTACTAAGTCTCCTTTCGGTTATTAGTTTTTTGTTTGTAATTCCTGAACTCATGACCATTTTTATTGCATTATGGGTCTACAAAGGATGGATTAAATATTTGTACATTTTTACATCTGTTTGCCATATATCGGTGCACTAACACATGGGTCATTTCTGTAAAATTTTCATATGCTGCTAAGGAACTTGTAAATGCTTTTGCCATCCCATTTAGAAGATGCCTAAAAAGTCTTTTTTTATGTGAAACTGTGGCTGTTATCATTATTATTATTATGGTCTCATGCATAAGCTTATTTTTATTATCAAATTGATTACATAAATGTACTGTTTTTTCAAAATACAAGCAGAGGTTATGAATGATATCTTGTCAGGTATCTTGTTGAGAACAATCTTTTTGAGCTATGGTTACAGGTGATCTACTCTGGGGTCTATTCCTTTTTAAAAAAGAAAAATGTTTTATTTTTCCTCAATTATATGTAAAAAACTTTTTTTTAACATTTTCAAAAAATATTTTTAGTTCCAAATTTTCTCCCTCCATCACTGCCCTCCTCATTTAGAATGCAAGCTTTTTTATATAGGTGATACTTGTGTAGTCATGCAAAACATATTTCCATATTAGTCATGTTGTGGAAAAAAAACATAGACCAAAAAAACCTAAGCAAAATAAGAAAGAAAGAAAGAAAAAGAATGAATGAAACAGAAAAAGAAGAAGGAAAGAAAAAATAAAGAAAGAAAGAAAGAAAAAGAAAGGAAGTTTAAAAAAATGTACTTCAATCTATGTTCAGAGTCCATCATTTCTTCCTCTGAGGATGGATAGCATTTTTCATCATAAGTCCTTCAGATTTGTCTTGGATCATTATATTGCTGAGTCATTCACAATTCATCATTTTGGAATATTACTGTTACTTTTCACACTATTCTCCCAGTTCTCCTCATTTCACTTTACTTCAGGTCATATAAGTTTTTCCATTTTTTTTCTGAGAGCATCCTGCTCATCATTTTCTTACAGCACAAGAGTATTTCATCACAATCATATATGACACTTTGTTTAGCCATTCCCCAACTGACTGGCATCCCCTCCATCTCCAATTCTTTGCCAAAAGAGAAGAGCTGCTATAAATATTTTTGTGCATACAGTTCCTTTTCATTTTTTTTTGTCTCTTTTGGGATACAAACCTAGTAGTTATATTGCTGTGTCAAAGTGTTTTACAGTGTTTTGGGCAGTTCCAAATTGCTCTACATAATGTTTGAATCAGTTCACAACTCCACCAACGGTGCCTGAATGTCTCAATTTTTCACATCCCCTCCAACATTTGTCACTGATTGTAAAATATTAGGAAAACTATGAAAATAATTATCCACATAAATAATAAGAATAACAAAAATCATCACATTTTATGAAGAGTAGACTTTTCATAAGATCCAAAACTCCCTCATTCCTGTTTTTAAGAAAGTATGGCAGAGCTGTACATTGATCCAAACATTCTGTAAAGCAACTTGGAACTATGTCCAAAGAGTTATGGCCCTGAGTACATTCTTTTACCTAGTGATACCCCCACTAGTTCTATTCTTCAAATAGTTCAAAGAAGGAAGAAAAGGACTTTTATCCATAAAAATATTTATAGACACTCATTTTGTGGTGGCAAAGGACTGGAAAATAAAGGGATGTCCATAAACTGAGGACTAGCTGAAAAAGTTATGATACAGGAATGTGATGAAGTACTCTTGTGAAGTGAGAACTGACAAAGGGGATGGTTTCAGAACAACATGGGAAAACTTGTATGAAATTAAGGAAAATGAAATGAGAAGAACTAGAAGAACAATTTTTACAGTAATAGCAATATTTTAAAGAAAATCAAATTTGAAAGACTTCAAACCTGTCACCAACATAATAGCCAACTACAGTTCCAGAAGACTCATGATGTAGTGTGCTACCCAGCTTCAGATAACGAACTGAGGGATTTGGAGTGCAGATTGAATCATCTTTCCTTTTTCCTTCTTTCGTTCTGCTACAGAAGACAATCTCCTTGGCCTTGACAAGGGCCAGCTTTGAGATGAGGCCATAAATTTAAAGCAGTGAGTCTAATGGGACACTCAGTCCCCTATATGTGTCAAGGATGGCTGTTATTCAAGCATTGCCATTTGTACTAGAGTCAAGAAAGGCTGTCCCCTTAGCCCAAGAGTTTTTAATTTAACTCTCCTACTGATAGTCCATGCCTGGATGAGATCTTGGCTAGGCTATGAATTGTATGATGAGAGAAATAATGCCCAGAAATATGCAGAATATCTTAAGAATGTATCTTTTACCTATAACTGATTAAAGTAAATGTTCTATTTTTTCTAATTTTTTGTGATATGATCTTTATTAAGTTCATCAATTCATTTAAAAATTAGGTTCCAATAAGGTGTATGCTATTGGTCTAACTTTAACTTCTCCCTGACTGGTTGCTAGTTATCCTGACAGTTATTATCAAATGAGGACTTTATTCCTGAGTCATTTATCTTTCCAGGCTTAACAAATATGGAATATAAGGTTCCATTTGTACTGGTTCTCCATGGATCTACTTTTTGTTTGTTCCATGGATCTACTTCTCTGTTTTTTAAACCATTACAACTTTTTTTGATGACTACTTCCTTATGGTATAGTTTGAATTCTGAACATGTGATTAATCCCTTTGATTCTTAAATTTTGGGGGATTATTTCCATTGATATTCTAGGTCTTCTTCTCCAAAATATTTTTGTTGTTATTAAGTTAGTGGTGTAAAATATCTTTTTGATTGTGTCATTGCTATAGAATTCAAGTGGTAAATTACTCTGGGTAGCA
>NW_020954406.1:0-1044 GCF_900497805.2 Vombatus ursinus
CAGTACAACTTTGTAGAAGATTGGGACAAAGGTGGGAGATATGCATTTTTAAATAACAGCTTTAAGCTACAATTTGACCACCAAAAAAACAATTTGCCTGTTCCTATGAAAATCACCATGAAGTCTTTGTCATAATTGGTCACATCTATGAGCATTAAACATATATGCCCATTCTGAAACATTCAGCACTTTAAGTGCCTTACAAATACAGTACAAACCAAGAGCTGTGCTTCAAGACTCCATTTTCTTTGACCTTGTTCTAAGAGGGTGTCCAACAGCCCTCAACCCCAAGTAATGTATCTAAAAACGTGCCCTCATATCTTTAGCAGGGAAGCCTACTTAATGGCATTACAGAATCAAAGGTACAGACTCAGTGTGAATAATGCCTAGACAAAGCTCTTGAATCAATCAAAGAGGTAAAGTAGGTACAAATTCATTGAAACCAGTATAAGACAGGAAATATCTTACAGTTGCTAAAGAGAATCAATCACCCTCTATGGGGTTTGGATAAAACAACCAGATGATTCAGATTCTAGTATCAAGCCAGCCTAATGGTCAAAAAGCTCCAGCTGAGCCCTGAGAGGGAATCACCTGGGGGAGAAGGGGAAGGGGTAAATGAAGGGAAAAGAGGAGAGAATCCATGTCTTCTCTCCCTCCCCCTTGACCAGAGAATATCTTTGTGAGCTTCAAAAGGCTTGGAGGCATTGGCCTAACTTCTTACTGGCTGTTGGTAGCCATATCCCCAGAATAACAGAGGCTGATGGCTACATCTGCACCAGGAGCCAAGACAAAGTAGACACTCCTAGAAAAGATCGCCTCAGGACCATATGAGGGCACTGACCCCGAGAGCCCAGCAGAGACCAAAACCCACCAAAGGGGAACTTCATGAGGATGCGCAAAAGGAGAAAAGACACCAGATTCTGTGTGTTACCCCTTGGTCACATGTACTTTCTGAGTTTGAGCTCACTTTCCCCTGGCTTTTGTATGGACTTGTGGAAAAGTGTGTCCCAGACTTTTGTAGAAGGATGATTTTATACTAACTGT
>NW_020954407.1:0-579 GCF_900497805.2 Vombatus ursinus
CCTGGTGCAGCCCCATGGCCACAGTGGCTGTTTCCTGAGCTCTTGGAGCACAGACGGTAAGGGATCAAGCAGTTGATCAGATGCAGGGATCTCTTTGCTGGCACTGAGGCAGGATTCTCTTGCTTTGCCCATCCTTGGATTTGAGTGGCAGTCCTGTGGAGAGGAGCAGCACTGGTATGGTGGAGCTGGGAGTGGGGCAACGGAGAGGGTTCTCAGTTCCAAGGCAGAAAAGAGTGCTTGTGGTCACTCACAGACCAGAGCATAGACCAGGAAATGAGTAAATACCTCTCCTTTGATCATATCACCTTGGAAGAACTGAAAATTTACAGGTCCCTAGAAGTACCTCTGAAAGCAGCTGCACAAAACCCCTAAGCTTCGGACAGTACACCCTCCAAACTGAAAGCAGATACCTACCTTAACAAAGAGTTTAAAAGTCAAGTAATTGGCTGGAAACATGAGCAGGCAGAGGAAGAAAACTCAGAAGATTAAAACCTACAACCAGAAGAAGACAACAAAGTCAAAGCTCCTACATCCAAATCCTCCAAGAAAAATATGAATTGGTCCCAGACCACAGAAGAG
>NW_020954407.1:679-8941 GCF_900497805.2 Vombatus ursinus
CCAAATCCTCCAAGAAAAATATGAATTGGTCCCAGACCACAGAAGAGGTCAAAAAGGATTTTGACAAGCAAGTAAGAGAAGTAAGCAAGTAAGAGAAGTAAGTAAGAGGAAAAACTGAGAATGATGCAAGAAAATCATGAAAAATGAGTCAACAGCTTGCTAAAGGAAACCCAAAAAAATACTGAAGAAAGTAACACCTTAAAAAAATAGACTAACCAAAATGCAAAAGAGGTCCAAAAAGCCAATGAGGAGAAGAATGCCTTAAAAAGCAGAATTGGCCAAATGGAAAAGGAAGTCCAAGAGCTCACTGAAGAAAACAATTCCTTAAAAGTTAGAATGAAGTAAATGGAAGCTAATGACTTTATAAGAAATCAAGACATTGTAAAACAAAACCAAAAGAATGAGAAAAATAGAAGACAATATGAAATATCTCATTGAAAAAACAACTATCATGGAAAATAGATCCAGGAGAGATAATTTAAAAATTATTGGACTATCTGATTGATCAAAAGAAGAGCCTAGGCATCATCTTTCAAGAAATTATCAAGGAAAACCGCCCTGATATTTTAAAACCAAAGGGCAAAATAGAAATGGAAAGAATCCACCGATCGCCTCCTGAAAGAGATCCCCAAAAGAAAACTCCTAGGAATATTGTAGCCAAATTCCAGAATTGCCAGGTCAAGAAAATATTGCAAGCAGCCAGAAAGAAACAAATCAAGTATTGTGGAAACACAAGATTTAGCAGCTTCTTCATTAACAGACCACAGGGCTTGGAATATAATATGCTGGAGGGCAAAGGAGATAGGATAACAACCAAGAATCACCTACCCAGCAAAACTGAGCATAATCCTTCAGGGGAAAAAGTTGACATTCAGTGAAATAGAGGACTTTCACGCATTCTTGATGAAAAGACCAGAGCTGAATAGAAAATTTGACTTTCAAATACAAGATTCAAGAGAAACATGAAGAGGTAAACAGGAAAGAGAAATTGTAAGAGATGTATTAAGGTTGAACTATTTACATTCCTGCATGGAAAGATGATATTTGTAACTCATGAGACCTTTGTCAGTACTAGGGTAGTTGGAGGGTAAAAATTATATGTATGTATGTATGTATGTATGTGTATATATATATATAGAGAGAGAGATAGAGAGAGAGAGAGAGAGAGAGAGAGACAGAGAGAGAGAGAGAGACAGAGACAGAGAAGGCAGAGGGGTAAGTTGAAGATGAAAGGGTGATATCTGGAGAATAAAATTAAGGGGTGAGAGAGGATTATACAGAGAGAAGAAAGGGAGAAGTAGAATGAGGTAAATTATTTCACATAAAACAGACAAGAAAAGGCTTTTACAGTGGAGGGGAAATGAGGGAAGGCGAGAGGGAATGAGTGAATCATATTGTCATCAAATGTGGCTTAAGGAGAGAATAATACACACACTCAATTCGGTATGTAAATCTATCTTACTCTACAGGAAAATAGAGTGGAAAGGGAACAAGAGAGCAGGAGGATGATAGAGGGGAGGGCAGAGTGGGGGAGGGGGTAATCAGAAGCGAACACTTCTAAGAGGGACAGGATCAAAAGAGAGAATAGAATAAATGGGGAGTGGGATAGGATTAAGGCAAACATACTTATTTTTCACAACATGACTACTATGGAAGTGTTTTGTATGACTACACATGTATAACTTGTATCAAGTTGCTTGCTTTCTCAATAAGGGTGGGTGGGGAGGGAGGAAGGGAGAAAATTTGGAACCAAAAGTTTTAAAAACCAAAGTTAAAAAAAAATTGTTTTCACATGCAACTGGGAAATAAGATATACAGGAAATGGGGTATAGAAATCTATCCTACCCTACAGGAAAACTGAAGGGGAATGGGATAAGAGAAGTGGGACAGAGATGGAAGGGAGGGCAGATTAGAAGGGGTATTCAGAATGCATGCCATCTTGAGGTGGGGGGAGGGACGAGATGGGTAGAAAACTTGAAACTCAAAATCTTGTGGAAGTGAATGCTGAAAACTAAAAATAACTAAATAAATAAATAATAAAAAAACCCAATACCTTCTATATCTTAACCACGTGGTTAATGAGTCTCTGCCTGAGGACCTCCAAGGAAGGGGAAGCTAGGACTTCCAGGGAAGTGCCATTGCACTTCCAGCAGACCTGATTCCTAGGTGAAATCGGCCTGTCTGCAATATTCACTCAGGTCCTACTTGTGCCCTCTTGGATTCACCTAAACAATCCTTCAAATACTCGAAGACAACTATCTTCTCCCCTCAGTATCTTCTCTTCTCCTAGGGAAACATCCCTAAGTCCTTTACCCAATCCTCCATAGCAAGTTCTCTGATCCTCTCCCCATTCTGGTCCTTGTCTTCTGAACACATTCCTCTGGATACACTGTCCATACCTTTTCTAAAATGCGGTGCCCCAGAATGAACATAATCCTCCAGATGGGGCCTGGGCAAGGCAAGATCTTGCAGAACTACTGCTTAAAGGAGTCTGGGGTGCAGGGATGGGAGAGAACACTGAATATTCTGAGAGAGGACAGAGAGAGAAGAGCTGAGGAGGCTGCATCGTAGTCTTTCACAGGGGAGATGTCGCTGAAAGGATGGAAAAAATCTCAGGACTTGTCTACATTTTCCATATAAAAACTGGTGCACCAGAGAGCCGTGCCGTGGAGAAGGGAAGCAAGTGGAAAATGACAAGGGTTGAGGGGTTTTAGGAGAAATTTTTTAAGCTCCATTGGGATCAAAAGAAGAAAGATGGGAGAGGACTTGGTCTGAAGGGTCTGGTGGCAGAAAATGATAAAGACCAGAATTATTCAGCTCTTTCCCTGCCTTTCCACACAGTGCTGACTCCAACATGCTTTGAAGGGTTCAGGTGGTCTTCCCCAGAGCAGGCCAATTCAGGACTGTCTCTAGACCAGCCTGGGGTTGGGGAAAGAGGATTGAGTTTGCAATGATAGAACGGAGGTGCAAATCTCAATTTTGTTACTTCTTATCTTTATGAGCTTGGAAAAACCTCTGAACATCGTTGGCCTTCAGTTTCCTGCTCTGTAAAATGAAGGAGATTATCTCTACGATCCTTTCCAGGGGTAACCCTCTCTTTAAAATTTGGAGTGTAATAGTTTCCTAGATGGGGTGATGAGACAAGAAAGAGGGAAAATCCCACCAAATGTGCCCAGGTTCTTTGTTTCTGAAAAAAAGGTCACTGGGGATTCACACCTTCATATTTCAGGCAGTTCAGAACCAACCTTGGGCTGAAATAGTACTCCTTCCTATTTTATTAAGCTCTTTCCTTTTATTGTTATTGAGTTGTGTCTGACTCTTTGTGACCTCATTTCTTATCAAAGAAACTGAAGTGCTTTGCCAATTCTTTCTCCAGTTCATTTTTCAGATGAGGAAAATGAGGCAAAGACTTGCACAGGGTCGCACAGCTAGTAAATGTTTGAGGACTGGATAGGAACTAAGGTCTTCCTGACTCCGGGCCCTGAGCTCTAACCACTGGGGACCTAGCTGCCCCTTTTAAGGTAAGAGAAAGTCTTCTACTCTGATTCCAAATTCTATTTATTGGACTCTAAATCAGTCCTTATTCTTGGATCCCTTGCTTATCTACACAACCTGGGAAGGTTACAAAACTTGTCTGAGTCACAGCTGGGATGGAGGTGAGTAAAACGGAGGCGGCAACACACCCCTCCCCAATCAGTCTGCAGATTTCTTCACTCCTCAGACAGCCTCAATTTTGGGTGAGGACACTGTCTTCCTCACTTCTAAGGAGGGGAAAGGGTCACACTGAGGAGGGGGGCTGGGGTTGGAAGGCCAGCAGAGGAGGGTTAAGGGCTGGGACTGTTTCTTTCTCTGGTTCAAGCTGGGAGCACAAGAGCCTCGTGTTCCTGGAGTGGTGATGGGAGGGAGGGAGACTCGGGCGCTCCAGAGATTCAGAGGCTCTTCTGGGAAGGACACAGAAAGGGCGAAGGTCTGTAAAGCTGGGGATTTCAGTTTGGGTCTCCCAACCTGTGCCGGCTCATTCTGCCCAGTCACCAATGACGTTTGTAGTCTTTCGTTTGCTATTGGCCGGCAGAGGCTCCGTGGAGCCAATCACAAGTCAGGGATTCGCCCCTCTAGCAACCCCGCGCAGACCCGTCTCGGTGATCCTGGGCTTCTCTGCCTGGGCCATGGAGCCGTGTCTGCGCTCTCTGTTTTTGTTGGGGACCCTGGTCCTGCCGGAGACCTGGGCAGGCAAGTAGAGAACAGACCTAAGCGGCCGCCTGGAGGGTGGACACAGCATTGCGGGGTGGACGTGTGGGTGGGATGGGGGTTTCCTACAGGAAGCGCCTCCGGCACCAGCCCAGGGTGGGCTTTCCGGGAAGCGGCTCCGTAATGTCAGGTGAAGTCAGGGTGGTGCTGAAAGGAAGAAGTGAGAGAGAGAGAGAGAGACAGAGAGAGAGAGAGAGAGAGAGAGAGACAGAGAGAGAGAGAGAGAGAGAGACAGACAGACAGACAGACAGACAGACAGAGACAGACTCGGGGACCTGCAGCCTGCCGTCCCTTAGCTGGGCTTTGGCAGGAGGGGGAGGGGGGTGTCTTGGTGTCGGTCCCTTAGTTTGGGGGGGTGAGGGGATTGGTGAGTGCGGGTGAGGACGAGGGGCGCTGAGGCAGGTCTGCCGGGAGGGAGAATGGGTGCGACAGTCCTGGGGGGGTTAAGAAGGAGCAGAACCGTCCGGGAGCCTCCCCCCCCACATCCAAGGCCAAGGACAGAGAACCAGGAGCAGCTTCGTTAAAGAGCTTCACGGAGGATCGTGGGGGGCGGGGGGGTGAGGAGTGCGGGAGACCCGGGAGCCGGACCAGAGGTGGGGGCGGGGAGGGGGGGGGCAAGGCCGGGATGGAGGGGCACTAGGACCTGCCTGGGTTGTCAGGGAAGGCGTTTTGCTGATCTCAAAGCGCTGTAGTCTCCAGAATCATCACCTCTCGGCGCGGTGCGCCGTCAGTGTTGGGGGCGGAGGGGCCGGATACCGGGGGTTAGGAGTCCGGGGTCACGTCCTGGGCGCGACGGGGTCAAAGGTCACGCCAGGGTAAACACGGGGTCGGAGGTCACACCCCGGGTGTGTTGAGGTCAGGGGTCGCGCCCCTGGTCAGCGTGGGGTCCGGGGTCGCGCCCCGCCTTGGCGGCGGACAGGGCGTGTCTACGCGGTCACCGCCCTGACCCCTGACCCCGGCCCGGGTCCCCACGTCCAGGCTCTCACTCCATGAGGTATTTCGAAGCCGCCATGGCCTCGCCGGGGCTCGCGGAGCCGCGGTTCATCGAGGTGGGCTACATGGATGATCAGCAGTTCGTGAGCTTCGACAGCGCCCGCGCGAGTCCGAGGATGGAGCCGCGGGCGGCGTGGATGGAGCGGATGGACCGGGAGGAGCCGGGCTGCTGGGAGCGGAACACGCGGCGCAGTGAGGCCAACGCGCAGGTGTACCGAGTGAACCTGAAGCACCTCGGCGGCTACTTCAACCAGAGCGCGGCCGGTGCGTGCCCGTGGGGGGGGCGGGGGCTCCCGGGAATGGAGGACCCGCGTGGGGGCGGGGCGCGGGAGCAGCCTGAGCCCGTCCTCTGACTCACAGGGGTCCACACCCTCCAGGCCATGTTCAGCTGTGAGGTCTCTCCCGAGCTCACCTTTCAGCGCGGGTTTCTACAATACGCCTACGACGGGCGCGACTACATCGCCCTGGACACGGAGACCTACACGTGGATGGCGGCGGTGCCGCAGGCTGTGAGCTCCAAGCGCAAGATGGAGGCGGAGAGGAGAATCGCGGAGGCATATAAAGCCTACCTGGAGAAGGAGTGCGTGCTGTGGCTGAAGAAGTACCTGGAGATGGGGAAGGAGACGCTGCAGCGGGCAGGTACCCCCACCCCCCTCAGTGTGCGCGGCACTCAAGGCCACCACTCCCCTTCTCCCCCTTCCCTGCAGCCCCAGCCCCGACTCCCGGCCCCCAGGCACCCCTTGTACCCCCAGGGCCCGGATTGTGGGGTGCCCCTGGAGGGGAGGGGGGGAAAACCTAGAAATGCTGCTGACCTTTGCCTCCAGACCCGCCCTCCGCCCGAGTGACCCGCCACACTGCCCCCCACGGGGAGGTGACCCTGCGGTGCCGGGCCCAGGACTTCTACCCCGCTGACATTTCCCTGACCTGGCTGAGGGATGAGGAGGAGCAGCTCCAGGACATGGAGTTCATTGAGACCAGGCCGGCAGGAGACGGTACCTTCCAGAAGTGGGCAGGTGTGGATGTGACCTCGGGCCAGGAAGAGAAATATACCTGCCAAGTTCAGCACGAGGGACTGCCTGAGCCCCTCACCCTGAAGTGGGGTAAGGACCGTAAGGAGGGACTGGGGAAGGCCATCCCCCAGACCCCCAAAAGACCAGAGGGAGGTGGGGTGACAGGGGAGGTGGGGGAGGGGTTAGTGAATCTCAGGCCCCAGAGGGATTGGGGCTTCCCACTGCTCTTTTCTATTTCAGAGCCAGAGTCCTTCTCCACCCTAGTCATCGTGGGGGTCATTGCTGTTCTCCTCCTCCTCATTGCAGTTATTGCTGGAGTTGTGATCTGGCAGAGGAAGAATTCAGGTGGGCAGCACTGGGAGGGGGCCCTTAGGGAGCAGGTGCCATTTCTGTCCCCAAGTTCTCTCTTTCCCATCTAAGGGACTCTCAGATGGGCCCTAAGACTCCGGATGAACAAATAGAAACTATTTTTCTGGAGGATGCCAGACAGACAGGCGTGTAACAGGCTGGCCTAGTGGGGAATCTGCTTCAGACTCAGATCAGCAGTGAATATGGGGATCTCTGCCAGAGGGCCTGGGTGTCCCCCAGTTGGGGGGCTGTAGACCAGCCTTGGGAACCCTTGGAGGTGGGGAAGTGCCCGTTTGGGGGGCCTCTTCTCTCTTCCTCTTGGATCCAGAGGCTGGACTGGAGTGGGGGGTGGGGGTGCAGTCCCAGTTGTAATTTGTTGTGTCTCCAAGGCAGACCAGTGACTCCTGAGACAGTGTGGTCTCCTCTCCTGGATTCCTCACTGGAAATTTTTTTCTTTTCCAGGTGGAAAAGGAGGGGACTATGTTCCTGCTTCAGGTAAGTGAAGAGTGGACATGGAGGGAAGAAAGATTGGCCCAGACCATGATATCTCTGGAATCTGAGCAGTGGGAAGGCAGACGAGAGGCTTAGTCCAGTAGCCTTGCCTTGGTGTCCCCTTCCCTTCCCATACATCAGTTCTGGAATGTATGTCCCTGACTGGGTCGTTTCCCTCCTTTGTCTCCAGGCAGTGACAGTGCACAGGGATCAGATGTCTCTCTCCCGGCCAAAGGTGAGACTCTGGGGGCCTGGAAGGTGAGAGGGGCTGGGGTAAAGGGGGCAAGCACAGAGGAAGGTATGTGAGAAGTTGGATTGAGGGTTGGATGGGTGGTGAGGCAGGCCCTTCAGAATGATGAGAGGCTGGAGGCAGAGGGGACTTGGAGGGTCTCCCTGAATCTGTCTTTCCTTCTTCAGCTTGAGGAATTGCCTGGTGTGGGCCTGAGGAAGAAAACCAGTCTGCAGTCCCTGTGTTGTTCCTGTGGACCCCTGGCTTCTCTCCCCAGCATGGCCCGTGGGATCTTCCCTGGACTCTACTGGCCCAAGCCCAGGAAGGCATCGTGAGGACCCTCACCCTGTTCTCTAAGGCCTCCCTCCTCCTTCCTTCTTTCTGCCTGTCTCACTCTGTAGAGACAACCAGCAGTGAGGGCCAGAGGGCTTTGGGAGTGAACCCTCCTTCACACATGGTGTTGCACTGACGTTTGGGAGCTTTTTCTGACTGCAAAAACAGCCCAATGAATTATTGCCCTTGAAATTTCAGCTTTTCTCCCCAATCTCAGCTAAGCTTCACATTTGGATGGGGGATTTTGGGGGACAGAATGACAATGTGGAGATGTTGTGGCCATATGATGGGAAAATAAATGAAAGGTTGGAGACGTCTGAGAATCCTTTTATTTGCTCTGCTGAGTATGATTGCAGGTGGGGGCTGGGGGGGCCAAGAGGGGAAGGAGCCTAGGGGAGGGCCGGCGGATGGTACATGGTGAGGGTGCAGATGTTTGTCTTTGCTTTGTACTGCTGGGGTGCACTTGTGGACATGGTGTATTGGGACTTGTTCCGGGGCTTCTCCTCCTGGAACTGGAATGATGCACAAACAGAGTGTTGGCCCATAGGTGGCCCCTCAGCATGGTCTTTCAGGGAGTTCCAGTTCTCTCTATTTTGTTGCCATTTTCCT
>NW_020954408.1:0-2528 GCF_900497805.2 Vombatus ursinus
GCATGTCTGTCAAAGTCATTAATAAAACTTATTTTTAAAATACATAAATAAAAACAAACACTTCCTTGGGCTTGAATCTTTCTGCCAACAATTACTATCTGTGTTATAAGTAAGTCTCTTAACTCATCTAAGCCTCAGTTTTCTTATCTTCAAGATGAGGATAATACCTGCAAATGCACACCTCTTAAAAGTGTTGTGAGACCTTAAAAAAGTGAAGGAGATCGGCCTAGCTGCCTTCACTGGAAAACAAAGCAGATGAAGAATACATCTTGCCCCCAATATCCCATACAGTTGATCACCCCAATGGGTACATACATGGATAAAGGAAAAAGGCCTTGACTTAGTATGTGATCTGCTGTGTGCTGAATGTAAGGGATCAAGATGATCACTCGAGTTCTAAGAACTAAGCAGAGATGGCCCGTCCAGGATAAGATGATGAGCTGGGCCCAGAACAGTGCAGGAAAAATGGAGCAGAACAGGGTCTGTCTGGGGAATCGTGTGGATCTTCCGTGACCCCAACTGCTCCCTGACCTGAAAACCCATCGTCTCCACAGCCCCGTGCTACCAGCAACACCACCACAACCCTGGGCTCCCCCCAGGCGGTGGGCAAGTGAGCCTCATGACAGAGTCCAATTATCACTCCCACTTTTCAGGAAAAGAAACCGAGTCTTGGAGGGAGGAAAGGATGGGCTTAAGCCCACACTGAGAGTAAAGGATAGAGCCAAGATGTGAGCCGAGATCTCACTGCAGTCTGGAACATCCCCCACATGCCCTGCTGCCCAAGCAGAGTTTGGCAAAGCCCCTGGCGGGGTCTGCTCGGATCTCATTCACACATAGTCTCTCTCTCTCTGTCTCACACAGACACACACACACAGACACATATACAGACACTCACACATACACAGACACACACACAGACACTCACACATGCACAGACACAGACACAGACACAGACACAGACACACACACACAGACACTCACACATGCACAGACACAGACACAGACACACACACAGACACAGACACACAGGCAGAGAAGGCATGACCAGTGGGCAGGCCCTCACCACTTGTCCTGCAGCTTCTCGGGCTCCTTCTCAAGGGCCAGCTGATGCTTCTGCTGCCCCATGATCCTCTGGGCCTCAGCCATCTTCTGCAGAACCTCCTCTTCTTTCTTCTTTTGCAGTTGTTTTTCCTCTTCCTGGAGGTGAGAAAGAGAGGGAGACCAGTCATGCAGGCCAGGTGGGCCAGGCTAGGCTGGGGGTGAAGTGGGCAGCGCAGAGCAAACCCTTGGCCCCTTCCAGCTCTAAATTAATGATTGTACATGAGCCATCCGTGTTGAATCCAAATTTCCAAACTGCCCACGTGGTTGACTGTGGAATGAATATTCTGGGCTAAAGAGCAATGGGGCTTAGCCCCCCCAGAAAGAGGTCAGTGAGGGAGAGCACTCATCCCCGAAAGAAGCCACCTTTTCCTGTTACTCAAGGAGTAAAGGGAGGAGAACTGTCAGGAGTCTTTGTCTTTTAGACACCGCCCCCCCCCCCTTTTCTTTTTTATGGTGCTTGGCTTGGGTCACCTCATCTGTTCCTTACCAACCATTCTGGGAGGCAAGCAGAATTTTACAGAAGAGGAAACTGAGGCAGGCAGCAGTTAAGTGACTTGCCTAGGGTTGCACAGCTACTAAGTGTTGAGGCTGGATCTGAATTTAGGTCCTCCTGACTCAAGGCCCAGCACACTGGGCCCTACAGCTAGCTGCCCCACAAGGAAGGGGCCTGTCTTAGCCCTTGTCCTGTGGGGCCTAAGGAACTGAGGATGGACAGCTCTGCTCTTGCCTCCCTGGGCCTCCATCTCTACCCACTGGGGCTTCCTGGGACATCCCAGTCCAATGGCCCCCCTCCTGCTCCACTGACCTGCTGAAGTCTCTTCTGCCTCTGGGCTTCCGCCTCCTCCAGCTTCTTAGCTTTCTTCCTGGCCTTCTCCTCAGCCAGCCGTTCCTCCTTTGCCTGCCAGCCCCACCAAGCCAGCTGGTCAGGTCACATCAGGTGAAGACCCCTGCTCAGCCCAGCACAGTCAGCACTTCCCCCAGGGCCCAGAGCCACCACTGACCTTCCTGTTCTTCTCCAGCTGAGCCAGCTTCTGCTCAATGCGTTTCTTTTTCTCTACCTCCAACTGCTCAGCCCGCTCACGGGCCTGCAGGACCTTCCAAAGGCGTGCTTCCCGCTTCCTGGGGGCACGAGGAGGAACAGACATGCCCCCGGATTTGGAGGCCCCCCCCATCCTCCCTCATCCCCCTCCCTCCCAAGGCCTCCACAGGGCCCAGGGTATGGGCAAAGCCAGACACTCACATTTTCACCTCCTCCAGGCGCCGGCACTTTTCCTCCTCCACCTTCTGCTTTCTCAGCAGCTCAGCCTCCTCCTTCTTTTTCAGGTTCTCCAGCCGCTGCCACTCTTTCTCCTGAGGAAAGAAGGGCCAGGTCTGGCTGTGAGGGAGCAGTGGACAGGCAGGCACCAGCAGAGGCCTGGGTCCCCTGA
>NW_020954409.1:0-9721 GCF_900497805.2 Vombatus ursinus
ACATGGAGGTCCAACCACTGATGGATGTCTGCCTGCTTGCCCAGGGCTACACTAGAGCACAAGGAGGTCTGGCCAGTGGGGGTTGTTGCAACCCCTCCACCACATGCTGTACTGAAGCATGTAGTGGTTCTCTGAGCTGGAATCTGCCAGTTCCTCTGGTTAAGCTAAGGCATGTGGTAGGTCCTAGTGTTGGCACATTTGCCACACTGGGGCTCAGGATCTCCTGTTGATTTACTGAAGTATGGCTTTCTGCAGACTTTGCTGGGATGCTTCCTGTCCTGGAATGTACTCTCTTTTTACCTGAGTGTAATGGACCTTTCTTCCTGATCTTCCAAGTTCCCTGGGCTAAAAGACTGATTCACTACATCTTTCTGCTGGCTCTGCTGTTCCAGGATTTTTCCTGGGGAATTATTTTCTGGTTTTTCAGAGGTCAATATGGGACAGTAACAGCTATTTTCTGCTTATTCCACCATCCTTTCTCCTGAGGCCCAGAGATCTTAAAATAACTTACCAGAATTCAAAAGAGTAGCGAGCATGAAAAGTAGCTTATGAACCCAGGTCCTTTGGATCTGGAACAAGTGTTCTTTTTACTACATTATGCTCCTTTGCTCTTAATAAATCTCCCTTTGGGTATACTACAGTTGGAAGGATAAGATTAAGTAACAAAGGTAATTGAAAGACTTTGACAACATAACCAGCTTCAAGTCTCAAAGCAACATAAGCAGCTGGGCTTCAGGTAAAAACTACTAGGCCATTCCAAAGAATGAACCATAGCAGAGAATTCAGATGAAAAGGGAGTGCTAAGTTAATGCAGGCCAGACACCAGAGAATAATTTAAATAAAATTAATAAGATGTACATTAGTGAGGCAATGCATGTGTAATTGTTGGGAGAATGTTTTAACAGCAGTTCATCATAGCTTGTTGATTTTCTTTAAAATAAAAAAGCTTATATTATTTCTTAGTAGAAACAAAACAGTAAATGTAAACTTGAGCACAAGAGCTGTTTCATTTATGTCTTTGGATCCCTAGGACCTAGAACAGATGTCTTGCTAAATAGACTATTGAAATAAAGAAAATTGAAGGGGGAAAAAACTGGTCACATGAGCTGATAGTTCTGGCTTTTTAGGAAGCAGGAAGAACTTCATTAATAAATTGTATTCTAACTGGTCCCATTATTAGCCCGTGTTAAATTGTGGAGGTAAAATGCCAGAGTTATTCAAATGCAACAATAAAAACATTACAACATACATCAAACCATCTAGGAAGTATGCCAGCAGAGGAAAACATAGAGAGGGATTCAAATAACTCAATAAGCAAATGACTCTCATAAAACATTAAATATGCCAACTATTTTGTTTTTGACTACAGCAAACCTTAATTTAACTTGTAATTTGAAAGGAATAAATTGAGGGAGGTGTGGTATGGTGGAAAGAATGCTTTATTCAGAATTAGATGACCTATGTTCCAATTCTAACCATGTTAGTTACTACTTTTATGAACTTGAACAGGTTACTTTACATTTATGAGTTTTAGTGTTGGAATAAATGACCGCTAAGATCTGTTGCAGCCTTCAATCTATTATCCTTTGAAATATTCTAGTGAATTGAGAGTTAAGCAGGAAACCATTTTTATTTTGAGCCCTTATACATGAAAATTTTTGTAAAATTTCGCATTAATAAGTGCTTTCTTTGATGGTTCAGAGGTCATATAGTCATTACCACAAATCTTTGTTAAATAGAGTCAGGCTTTTTTAGCAAAGCACTGGTCCTTACCCGAAAAGAACTGAGTTTAGTTTTGAATTAGTCACTTGCCAGACATCCCTAACCTCCATGTTAATCACAAAACTTTCCTCAGCAACTGCCTATTTCACTGCTTGAACTGATGTTCTTTAGGCATCTTGAACTCAACTCAAAACTGAATTATTTTCCCCAGAAAACCCTCCCCTCTCCCAAACTCCACATTTACTGTCAAAGCACCACTGGTCCCCTAATTGTCCTAGACTCTCTACTTAGAATTCACCCTTGGCTGCTTATTCCCTCACACTTCCCTGCTCTCCATGTCTAATCTGTTGCCAAGGCTTGTTTGTTTTACCTTAGTACCCTCTCTTGCACATCTTCTCTTATTTCCTCTGATAGTGCCTCTGCTCTAGTGCAAGCCCTCATCAACTCATGCCTGGATTATTGTAATGTCCTGCTGTCTGGTCTGCTGTCTGGGAGCATTGTAATGTCTTGTTGTCTGGGGAGATGACAAGTATCTCCCCACTCTAGTCCATCCTCCACTCAGTTGTCAAAGTGATTTTCCTAAAGTGTAAGGCTGCACATGTCATTTACCTACTTGATAAACTCCACTGCAGGATCAAATATAAAATTCCCTGGCATTCAATGTCTTTTATAAGGCTACTTCTCCCTACCATTGGTCTTATTATGCCTTGTAGCACACTGTCACCCCCAACACATAACACTTACTAGCTGTGTGACCCTGGACAAGTCACTTAACCTGGATTGCCTCACCAAAAAAAAAAAAAATAAGAGAGGAAAAATCAAGGAAATAAGCAACCCAAGACCTTTAATTATCACAAGCTGTATTCTCTGAGACCAGCCATTCCAGTCTTTACATATAGTTGCCTTTGAAGTCCTAAGAAAACTTGCTTGTGGTTGTGTACATAAACTCTGAGTGAAGATAGTCTGTTAATATCATTCTTGCTTTAATGTAATTAAGCAGGTCTACTGCTACTTCATTGTAAACTGCCAAACTTTAGCTTCAGACTGGAAAGGCAGAGAGTTAATTTGCTGAACTTTAGATCACTTACTTAAAGATTATGATGCTCTATGCATTTCTCTCTACCTGGAAGCTTTCTGAATAAGCTTTGTACTCCTGTGATTTACCTAGGGACTTGGTTACTTAGCTTACAATGGTTAAGTGCTTAACTTCAAGACATCAAAGTCAATTACCTGCTGTCAGTTCTAATACTTAACCAGCTCCTCAGAAGTTGGAGTTGTGTATTTTATTTAGACTTTGTGTCTAGAGATAGTGAAGCTTTCTCTTTGGCTCCGCTATTTCTGGCAGCCTACCAAAATAGGTTTCCCTACATCACTTAGCCATAATTTCCCTCACATCACTTTTGCTTCTTTGTTTCTGTTTTTTTCCTCTTCATGCTACTGAATGCTTTTAAGGGAAGTTCAAATTTTGCTTTTTGGGGGTCTTGTTTTGTTTAGTTCTGCTTTTTGTCATCCTGTGTATAGAATTACAAATCACAGGAAATTGAATAGGGATTATTACAATATATCTTTCCCCAAATAGCCAATATCCTGAAAAATGATGTACAATGTCAAGGAGAAAGTCACATTTTTCTAAGGCACTTCATTATCATTTTTATTTAAAGACGGATTTTCAAATTCCAAAAAAAAAAATCACACTGGATATTTTCTTGTGTTTTCAAGGTTTAGGTCTGTTGTGAAATTCCTTATTGTCTTTTCTTTGGAAACACATTCTTTGAGGTTTTTGCTTTTTAAAAAATAATTTAACCACCCATATATATCTGACTATTAGAGATGTTCAACAAATGAAGCATAAAGAAGATAAATAACACTGAAAATGTTCAATGGTAATAAGTGAACATTTTATATCTTGGGGATCTGGGTATATGTACACATTTTCTCCATATATCAGAAGTAAAATTTTCCAAGGCTCCACTGAGTTGTAAAATGTAAGTATACTTGTTTTCGCAGTGAATGATTGAGGTTCCTAATCTTTATTGAGAAAGTAGCAACATTAGGGGGAAAATAGCAAATTCACAATGCTTTCAAATCCAACAGTAAATATCAGATTTCAGATAAAGAGAGAAAGTATTATTCCTTCATATTCACCAAGCATCAACAATGTGTAAGATGATACAGTTCCCATCTCTTATCTTTAATACATAAATATTTTTATGTACTTAACCATGGGGATATAACAATGGCTCAGGGCTCTAAAAACTGAGTAGCCGATACCTAAAAGAAATAAGGATTAGAACAAATTAAGCGGTAGACTTTTAATAAGCTCTAGATTGATGAAATCTCTCCCTTCTCCATTTCTCATGCCTCTTTGACTTCTCTTATACTTATTTATCCCCAAATCATAATCATGTACTTTGCACAATGCACTATACTAGTCACTATTAGAGATACAAAGAGAAGGTGTGTCTCCAAATACTTGTTCTGTTCTTTGTAATATTTCAGTTGATTCTGTACCCATTATCTCTTTTGCTCTACCAACAATTCTCTGAGGCAATTAGGAGAGATGGTATTATTTTTCTTGATGTTATAGATGAGAAAATTGAGGCTTGAAAAGTTTAAGCAAGTTTCCAAAGGTAGTATAAGCAGTACTTAAACTCAGGTCTCCAGATTCCAAATGTCATAGTGGATAGAGTACTGAAACTGGAGTTTGCTGAGATCAGAGTTCAAATCATGTCTAAGCTTTGGCAACCCTGGGTAAGTTACTAAATTTTTCTCAGCCTCTGTAACATTTGGATAATAATAGCATTTACCTCACAGAATTGTGGGGATAAAGTGAAAGAACATAATGTAAAAGGCTTAGCAAATCTTGAAGCACTAAATAAACATTTTTATGTGCATTTTCCAATCTAATGTGTTTCATGTGAATTTCTACTACCTCCTAATCTCCATCTTATTCCACCCATCAAAATATAAACTTATTGAGATTAAGCACCATGTTATTTTTTCATTTCTGTATTCCCAGCATGTGGCAAAGTTTCTTGCAACTTGAAAGATTTATCAATGCATATCAATGGTTTGAAGTTAACCCTCCCCACAACTGTCTTCTTTTTTTTTTCTTTTTTTCTCTTGTCCCTTGTTTTAGATTACCTCTTTCTACCTCTTTCTCTGTCTTAATGCTTAGGATCCCAGCACCATAAATTTTAGAGCAAGAAGGGGCCTTGGTGATCATAAAATCCAAACTCTTCACTTTCAGATGAACACATAGAAATGTAAAGTACCTTGCCCAAAATCAGAATTGGGATTCATATAGTTCTGTTGCTTCTAGATTCAGGGCTCCTTCCACTACACCCAAACTCTTACCATATTCCCTCTTATCTTTCTGATCTTTCTCCTTTTTTCTCCTTGTATAATTTCCTAAAAAATATTTTAAACATTTCTAGCTCTTCCACCTTCTTTTCCCCAGCTCCTTTAATGGACTTATTCATTTTTAAAAAATAATTTGCCTAAAATATGAACCATGGATATCTATAACAATAATACAATTTATCCATTCCATCATCTATCCCCAAACCACAGATTAATCACTCATTTTGTGCAGTGTACTATACTAGGCACTGTTGGAAATACAAAGATAAATAGAACGCCAAATACTTGCTTTGTATTTTGTAATTTTTCAGTTGTTTTCACAGATTATCTCTTTTGATCATCTAACAATTATGTGAGAGAATTGGAAGAGATAATATTATTTATCTTCACTTTACAAATGAGGAAAGTCAAGAGTGGCAAATTTAAACAACTTTCCAAAGGTTATGCAACTAGAAAGTGGTAGAAACAGTACTCAAACTTGGGTCCTTAGACTCTGAATCTAGTACTCTACTAAGCTGAAATATAGAATTATTGAAGGCATCTGATTCATCCTTCTACTAAGAAACAGTATCCTTATAGTATGTCAGAATTATCTGTAAGATTTGATTTATATTCTACTGAAAAGTATTTCCATCTCTTATTATCATAATCATTGTGTGGTGGCAACATTTAATCTACATATCCATGACATGGAGAGAATAATTTGGAGATAAGAATCTTGTTCTTTGATTCAAAGGTGTACATTTAAATCTCAGATTTGGTGCTTGCTAACTATGCTAGCTTGCTTAACTTCTTCCAACATTAGTTTCTTCATTTAAAAAAAATGGAAATAGCAACATGTAAATCACCTTACCTCCCAGGGATTTTTGATAGCAGAGACTATCAAAGCAATACAGCAATGGATAAGAGTGAGTTGATAGCATTGCCAATATTATTATTGTGCTCAAAAGTTTCAGTGGGTCTGAGTTGTTGTTACTAATTCATGTGACTCTACGATCTTAAAGGAAAGCACATCAGCTTTGTTTGAGAGAAGGGCTTCATTTTTTGAGAGATTCTACCGTATGAATAAGCTGGCCAATACAAACAATTTCCATTTGATTCGCTTTAATTCAACAAACATTTATTACATGACTTGTGCAAAATAAATGGGAAACCACTCCAGTATCTTTGCCAAGACAACCCCAGATGGGGTCACAAAGAGTCAGAAATGACAGAAAAATGACTGAACAACAACAATCAGCAAAGCAGAGTTCCAAACCTAAGGCATACAAAAACAAAAATGAAATATTTTCTGATCTTAAGAACCTTAGGTTATACATCCATATAATTAGATAGGGGCTTTTTGAAGACAAAACTTAAGCTAACACCACTAGCAAGAATTTCAGATTCTGGTGTTCTCCTTTCCCTTTTTTAAGCCCCTTCTAGCTTGTTGTTGTTTGTCCTTCATTCTCAAAGAGAACCAATGGCATTAGGAGGGTGATATCTTGACTTGCAAGTGAATTAGATTTAAGTGAGGCAGAGCTGTGCAAACTCATTACCATCATTCTTTCCTCCAGAGTCATATGAGTCCAGTGGCAAGACAAAGGTCAGGATGACTGGAGATAGCCTCATTTGCAGTAGGAGTCCTTGGCTTTTTAAGTTAAGGTCTTTCCCAGGTCTCAGTTTGTCTGAGTGAATGCCTAATTCAATAATTAAAAGCTAGGTAAGAATTTAGGTAAAATATTTTTTTTTTTAGTTTACCTTCATAAAAGAATCAATCTGGGAGGGGAAGATGCTCAGAAATCTTGCTCATCCCTGTCCAATACAAAGTGGTTGTCTTATATGAAGCAATGTTGACGAAATGAATACTGGCTGGAAAGATTCTTTCTATCATTACGTGATTGCCAAATGAATTGGAGCAGCTGAGACCAAAATTAACTTCATGAATATTTCTGATTTCTCGAGTTTATTGAGGCCACTGGCATATTTTTAACTCTATACTCCACTTCTGGTCCATGTTCAACTTATATTTCCCAGCATCTAGCATGGTGCCTTGCACCTAGTTGGTGTTTATTAATGTTTATTGCTTTAAATCAAACTCTCTCCTAAACTGGAAAGTTTTCTCATAATCAAAATAACTTTCAGAAGAAAAAAATAATTGAAATATACTAAGCAACTTATTGGACTGCCATGCCAAAAAAATCTAAGTATAGTTATTTTAGAACTTCTGACAATAGAAAACAAGGTAACTCATTTCCTATTGTCCAAATAACTAGTTCAATAACAAGGAGATGAAATGAGTTCTTTCAACAGTTCTTGACACACAGTAGGTGTTGAATATATGCTTATTGACTGATTGCATCAAACAATAAGAATTCTGGTATAGTTCATAGAAAATTCCATAGCACAAAATGTTGGGAACTAACATTTCTTCACAAAATGTGAACAAAGCAGGCATATAGACCTCATCAGTGATTTCTGAAAAATTATTTCCCAGTAGAGTGAAAGTTGCAAACACAAGTTTTCAGAAATAATCAGTTTCAAATCCTGATATCAGCAGATTAATTCTAGGTTTGTTTCTAGTTCACTTAAGTTTGACAGTACTCTACATTTCCAATAACAGAAAGTGGTTAGAACCTTCATGGTTATTTATCAGTCTATTAAGGTGAGTTATATAGGTGAAAGTCTCTTTCTTTCAGTACAACTATAAGCAGTTCAGTGGACCTGAACTTTAATGAACTATGAAAGTACAAACAAATACAAACAGTTCACTCTGATTAGAAATAACAAAAAGTTAATTCTGGACACTGGAAATGGAACTCAAGTCAGTATAACACATATTTCAAGTTTGGAAATGTAAAGTAGTTTGAATTATAAGATCCAACTGACTACTCCAGAAAAGAAAGGTAAAGTCAATGACTTTTCAAAATGCTGTTAAGGGACCTAGAACATGTTATCTGAAACAAAAATATCACTCCCTTCCTCAATTAGTAGTCGGAAATGTGAAATTTCCTCTTTCCTCCATCTTTATGTTATACCAATATACAAGGACTTTTCCTTAGTTATCCTAAAGTTGAAAGTGAGCATTTGTATAAAATGGCCTTCCTTTGGGAAAGATGAATATAAAATGATCATAGATGTAAGCTACTATTATCAATTATTGAATTTAGAATTTTAAGAACTAGAGTATTAAGAGAATACTTATTTTTCATGTAAGTTTTCACTGTTTCTCATGGATTGCCATGACCATAAAATTGTCTGGAATATCTTAACCTTTTCCTCCTACTCTGTCACCATCACTATGGGAGATAAAAGGAGTTGCATGGTACTTCAGATGAGTCCACAATTTTTTTTTTGTTTCATCAGTTTGTATTGCCAAAGAATTACCAAACAGTGAACAAAGCATTTGAAACAGCCATTTCCTATTTAGCTAGGCTGACCATTGGACAGCTGATTCACATTGTCATTGTGACCATACTAAAAGACTTTCATTATTATTAAAATATGTTAGATCATAGTATGCTATGCTGATATAGCCTTCAAAAACTCATGGATGTATCCATACCATATTGAGGCATAAATGTATAATTTTTGAGGACATTAAGTGTAACTTGTCCAAAGATGGAGTTAACATGTTATTAGAAGAAAGGAAACATCAATGTTGACATTATTTCAGTAAATGAAACCAGAACACATGGAATGATAGAAAATAGATTCTCTTTAAAAAAGGAAATAAAGAAATTTATCCTTTGCCGGTGGCAACAACAAATAAGATTTCACAAGATACTTAGTCATCTTTCCTTTCAGTGCTCATAATAAATATCAACAAAAAAAGACCACCATTAGGATAATTGAACCTTTTTGTCAATGCCTTTTGGAGAGAATGAAGAAGTAAAACAAATAAACAAAAAAAGAACAAACAAACAAAAAACAATTCTCTGAATAAGATTCTCCAAACCAAGTCAGCACAGTTTGTTATTCAATACATTCAGTGTGAAGATGTGAAGATCAGCACAGGGGAGGATGGTGTGTGTGTATGTGTATGTGTGTGTGTGTGTGTGATGGATACCTTTGACAATCTGGACAAGCCTATGGACTCTTTCTTAGAAGCAATGTTTTCATAAACTCATAATTGAAGGAAATTCTAAATTCAAATTAGATGTACTGAAAACATATATATATATATATATACATACATACATATATATACACACATATGTGTGTGTATGTATGTATGCATTTCTTTTTCCCACACAATTTCTGGACTGTATTAAATATCTCTGGTATAGATGGACTAACGTTTCCTCAAGATTTGCAGTCATCAAGGTGGGGGACAAATTGGAGATTCTAGAAAGAGCCAGTAGGAACTTCGGGAATATATTAGGACATGAACTGGGTTGGAACAATAGGATAAAAAAGGCTTGATCCGAGAGATATTTTAAGAATAGAACCATGTTTCATAAGTGATTGGATTGTGAAGTGAAGGAAAGAACAAAATAAGATTTGTTTGTAAGATTACAAAACTATATTACTAGAAGGACTGTAGTTTTAGACATGGTCAAGGAGGGATTGGTTTGCTTGTCTCTGCATGTTTGTAACAAGTGGTTTGTTTTTCATTTTTTCAAATGAATAGGAGGTGGGAAGAAAAGAAAATAGG
>NW_020954410.1:0-39700 GCF_900497805.2 Vombatus ursinus
TACATAATTTTTTCAGTACCACAGTCATGGATTCCTGCTTGGACAAAATTCTCACAGAATGAATTAATTTAATGATTAGATTATATATTATTTACACAGACCCTTCCATGAAATAGATGCTTAATAAAGGCCAGCCTATCAATCAGCCAAAAGCATTTATTAAGTGCTTACTATGTACCAGGAACTTTGCTAAGCTAAGGGAATACAAATACAAGTTAAAAAGAGATTCCCTACTCCCAATGGGCTGATGCTGTAATGAGGAAAGACAACATTTAGAAGGAAGATGACTGCTGTGCACATGACATTACTTATTTTATATTTAAGTTTACAATGTTCGTTTTTCTTTTCTTATTATATATTAAAGTTTTAGCATTTGTCTAAAGAAAAAATGAAGATGAAAAATGTGTAGGAGGGGGAAAAACTGGTCGAAGGGGCCAGGGTAAAACAAGTCCAAAGAGAAACAAAACATGGCTGGCCTGGGTGCCTTCCTCAAAGGGAAGCTCAGGAAGACGCCATCCAATCAGAAATAGAGTGTACTTCTAATATGTGAATTCCAGTCTTCAAGATGAAGAGTTGTGGCATGATAGAGGAATTCTGGAGTGCATTCTGGAGTTCAGCCTGGAGAGGAATGATTGTTGAATAAATGAAAGGACTTCAATCTGCTTTAGGAACATTTGTTTTGACATTACTCCAAACTATATGATAAAGTTTTAGCGAAGGGCCGTCAGGCAGTAAATATACAAGTTACCTTTCCCCAACCATTTAATTTTCAGTATGTGCAATCATCCATCATATTGACTTTAAAATACTTGATCTAGGACACATTTTATTAAATCACTCTAATAGAGACTCAATGGAAGCATTTTAGATTTTATTTCCTTTAAAACTGACATCCAGTTAGTGAATATCTGGAAGTATCAATGTTTACTATGTTTCTTTCGAGTAACACTGACAAAATGTTGCTATAAGCTTATCTGGTTGCTGATCAAACACAAGACATCAACAGCTGTCTTAACTCTGCCTGAATCCATGTTTTCCCATATTACATTTCCATTTTCATTGACTCCTCAGTTAGAAATTTAATGTTTAAATAAAAAGCACCAGATCCTCCTCCTCGCCTCCCCAAGCTATATTTCCTTTCACGCTGTCTTCACACTTACTTGCCCAAAAATGTAGACTACAGTTCCTCAGAGAACTTATCTGACCTAAAACACATTTATAAGTGATATTCCATATGGTATTTGTGTCCAGTGTCCATGGAGGAGTCAGCAGAATGAATGTAAGAGGTCAATCTGTGAAGCAAGCTTCTGAAGGAGAATTCACCACTAAGCTTTAAATAACTCAGGAGCACTTGTTCATGCCAGTGGCCTGCCTCTGGTCTTATCCTGAAATACTCAATGAATTTGATCTGTACCATTTCTTCTTCTGCTCCTGATTCTGATTCTGATTCTTACTTTGATTTGGCAGCCTGATTCTATTTTCCTGTATTTGTTACTTTTCTTGTAGTTTGTGATATTTAGTCCTACTTCATTTCCTAGCAACTGTGTTTCAAATTCAACTGATGACTTTGTCTAAATGCCCAATGTCTGATTGTTCTCTGTGATTTATTATTGTTGGTTTCTGTTGTTATTGTTATCATCATCATCATCATCATCATCACCATCACCATCATCTTTGTCACCTCTTGAATCATATCCCAACTCTCTTAGTTTCTCCCATAATAATTTAGTGAGGAAGTAACAGCATTTACCAGTTCAATGACTCTGTGACCTCATATATGTGACTATTCCTTGCAGTGGCACTGACTAAAACTCAATTAATCATTAAATCCACAAGCATTTATTTAGTTCCTGCTCTGTGTTAGGCACTGTGCTAGATGCTGGAAAACAAATATAAGAAGTGAAGTAAGGCCTCTCTCATAAGGAGCTCATATTCTAATGCAGGAGAAAATTAGAAGATCTAAGAATATAAAGAAAAATTGTAAAGATAATAACAACAAATAAATCCAAACTGATTAATTGTAAGGTTATTTGAGAGGGAAGGGGCTAGCAATTGAGGAAATTCCAAAAGGCTTCCTGCAGAAGGTGGTATGTCAGTGTCGTCCATAACCTCATATAATCTCCCACAGAGGCCCACACCACTTCACAGGAGTTAGAAGGTTAGGAGTGTTGCACTGTCTTTTGACATTAAGTAATTACCAATGAAGCACAAAGGCTGTCCATCAATTATTTCCTGACCTGACTACATGTCTTTATAGGCATATATCTCTTTCCTGGCATTTTTTGATACTTTACATGCATAATTATTTATTGACAATCTGCTGAATCCATCTTGTGTATCCCATGCATTTTTCCATTGCCCTCTGAGTGACCACAATTTTAATTCTTCAGAAATTGTGTTATCCCATGCCTGATGACAAAAGCAATATTGATATTAAAAAGTTGTCTTGACAAAAAATTGTTTTCAATTACAATATAATACTGTAAGATAACACATTCTCTTCCCCCTATTCAATTCTGGGACTACTTTACTGCCCATCTATCTTTTTCCTAGATGTTTGTATTGATGGATCAGCTATGTGAGTTTCCTATCCAACTTCACATAACAATCTGGAAAATGGATATCTTTATAACTCACTTGTTATTTCTAATGTGAGTTTTTAGGTCAAATTCTTTTGACTCTTAGTTGCCAAATCCAATGGCCTTCTCCCAATCTTCATTCTCCTTGACTTCTCTGCTGACTTTGTCACTTCTAATCCCTCTCTTCTCCTTGATACTATCTTCTCTCTAGGCTTTTGGGACACTACTCTCTCCAGGTTTTCCTCTTACTTGTCTGTCATCTCTTTCAGTCTCTTTTGCTGGATCCTTCTCCAGACCATGTTCTTTACCTGTAGGTGTCCCTCAGGTTTCTGAGTCCTCTTCTCTTCTCCTTCTATACTACTTCACTTGATGATCTCGTCACCTCCCATGGATTTAATTACCATCTCTATACTGATGATTTTCAAATCTGCCTTTCCTGTCCCAATCCCTCTGCTAATCTCCAATCTTGCATCTCCAACTGCCTTTTAGACATCTTGAAATGGATGTCCAATAAATATCTTAAACTCAATATGCCCCAAACAGAACTCATCTTTTCACCTAAACCCTCCCTATCTCTCCTACCTTTCCTATTATTGTAGAAGGCAACACCATCTTCCTAGTCCCTGAGTCTTACAACCTATGTGTCATCCTAGATTCCTCACTATCTCTCACTTGTCATATACAAGCTGTTGTCAAGGCCTTTCAATTTCACCTTCCCAATATCTCTTGAATATGCCTTTCTCCCCTTTGACACTGCCACCACTTTACTGCAGGCTCACATCACCTCATACTTAGATTACCGCAATAGCCTGCCCTTGGGATGCCTCAAGACTCTCTGTACTCCAATCCATCCTCCATTCAACCACTAAAGTGATTTTCCTGAAAAGCAGGTCTAATCATGTCACCTCCACTACTTTATAAGCTCCAGTGGTTTTCTATTACCTCTAAGAGCAAATACAAAATGCTTTGTTTGGATTTCAAAGCTCTTCATAACCTAAAACCCTCTTACCTTTCCAGTCTTCTTATACCTTATTCCCAACAAAAACTCTTCAATCCAATGACACTGGCCTCCTGGCTGTTTCATGAACAAGACACTCCATTTCTCTGCTTTAAGCATTTTCTCTGGCTGTCCCCCATGCTTGGAACACTATCCCCACTCTGTTCCAATCACTGACTTTCCTGGTTTCCTTTAAGTCCCAATTAAAATCCCACCTTCTTCTGGAAGCTTTCCCTAACCCCTCTTAACTCCAGAGTTTTTTCCCTTATAATTATTTTAATTAGGTTATTTATTTATCAGGTACATAGCTCACTTTTTATATATTTGTTTGCATGTTGTCTTCCCCATTAGATTCTAAGCCCCTTGAGGGCAGTGCCTCTTTTTGTATTCCTAGAGTCAAGCACAGTGCCTGGCATACAGTAGATACTCAATAAATGATTATGGAATGAATGAATATAATTTATTCTCATGAAAATTTTGTTAGAATAAGAAAGCAAACATAAAATTCAGTAGTTACTGATATTTTCTTCTTTACCTTATTTTTTTAAAGAATACCCATCTATTCCTACCCCTCAAGGGTTTAGTATACTTTTCTTCTGATATCTTCAGAATTATTTCCCCAATGGCCTCAAATTACTTTTCCTCCAACATAAACCTGCCCTCTGTAGACTTGTTCTCTTTTTGTTTTTGTATCACCCCAGCTACTCTTCCCATCTTTGTTTTCTTTAATGTTACTGCTAATTCCTCATATACATACACTAACATATACATACTCCACATACATACATATACATACAGTAAAATTTAGATCCTCTGTTACTGATGGAGCAAATATGTTCTATAAATCTTTAAAGATTTTTTTTAATTTTATTCCACCCATTATTTATCCTTTCAATTTCATCTTTAAATACTCTTTGGATAATTGGGCTAGATTGGATGTTTTACCAAATTTTCTGTAAACTTTATTTTTCTCTTTATCACTTCTTACTGCTTTAGGAGGTGATCATGTTCAACGTCTTTAACATTCTCTTATATAATACTTGTGATGGTTATCCAATTCATTAACAAACACAATAAAAGCATAAATAATTATTTAGAACATATCATCTATGAGAAAGATCACAACCAGTAACTCCTGATGATCACTGCTACTGCTTACTCAATTCTGGATCCAGTCTAATCATTTAGCTCTTTCAAAATAGCAGCCAATAAAAAATTCCCTTTGTATTGTTTCTTCGCATCATAAGAATTAAAATCAGGGCAGCTAGGTGGCTCAGTGGATAGAGTACCGGCCCTGGAGTCGGAAGGACCTGAGTTCAAATCTGGCCTCAGACCAAACACTTGTCACTAACTAACTGTGTGACCCTGGGCAAGTCACTTAACCCCAATTGCCTAAAAAAAAAAAAAAAAACAAACACAAAACAAACAAAAAAAAAGAATTAAAATCACCCTTGAAAGAAAAGTCTTTAAGATCTTTTTTTCTACACCTTATTCATTCTCTCTTCAACTATTATAGTTATTTCACCAGAGTAACAGTGCCAGTCTCTCAATAGTTTATTCATGTATAGATAGAGAGATTCAATAGAAATCCAACCTCTTCTCCTTCACCCTCTCTACCCCTTTAAGAAAGAAAAATAAAACCCTGTTGTAAACATGTATAACCAAGCAAAACAACCTCCTGAACTAGCCATATTAAAAAAAAGTCTCAATCCATACTTTGAGTCTATCATCTTCCTAACAGGAGTGATATGTTTCATCATGAGTCTTTTGTAGTTGTAGGCGGCCATGAGTCTGATTGGAGTTCATAAATCTTTCCAAGTTGTCTTTAAAATATTGTTGCATAGATGGTTCTCCAGTTTCTTCTCACTTCACTATGTATTCATTCAAGTCTTGCCAGGTTTCTCTGAAACCAATACTTCATCATATCTTACAGGACCATAATATACCATCAAGTTTATATATCATAACTATTTTAGCCACTCCTCAATTGCTGGAAACCCTTCAGTTTACAATTCATTTCCACACAGAGCTGCTATATATATATATATATATGTGTGTGTGTGTGTGTGTGTATGTATATGTGTATATGTATATTTATACATGTATATATGTATATGTATATGTGTGTGTATATATATATATATGTGTGTGTGTGTATGTATATATATCTTTAGAGTTCATTTTACTGGAGTGTTTTCAAGTGTGAAAGATAGCCTTTAGAGAAGCTTGGAGACAAGAGATGGAGTGTTGTGGAGGAACAACAAGGCCGGTTTAGCTGAACTAAAAAGTATGTGAAGGGTAGTAAATAATCCACTATAATAAGGCTGGAAATTAAACCAGAATCCACATTGTGAAGAGAGTTAAAATGTCAAACAAGAGTTTGTATTTGATACTAGAAGTCATGAGGAGTCATTGGAGTTTAGTAAGAGGCAGAGGGACATATCTGGACTCAGGCTTTAGAAATACCAGCTCGGGAGCTATGAGAGAGGAGAGACATTAGTACTATATTACAGAGTGAAGTGAGCAGAACCAGGAGAACAAATATTAACTATCTATCTACTGGATACTGGGACCATCAAGACAAAAATGGAGTTCCCCTCCCTCAAGGTGCTTACATAATAATGGGAGGATATAAGATGTCACAGATTAATATTAAAGTCTGTACAGAGGAATATCAAGTAGGGTTATTTGTAATTGGATTTCTTAATATACCAACATGGAGTTTCCTTAATAAATAAAATTGTAATGAATTTCTTAAAAAAAAAGAGTTCATTTTACTTATGACTAATCCCTTCCTTAACCTACCTTTTATCTTATTCACCCCCTTCTCCTCTTTCCCTATTTCCCCATTGAATAAAATGTCTTTCTATATCCAACTGTGTAAATGCATATGTGTGTATATTCTTCCCTTCTTTGACCATGTCAGATGAAATTGAGTTTCAGTGGTCACCTGATCTTTGCATCCTTTCCTCCTTGATTGTAGAGACTTTGTTCTACCTGTGCCCTCATTATGTATGAAAAATTTCTTCATCCTTCTTTGCTGTCACCCACACCCCATATATTCCTCTTCTCTTCCTTTCCCATTTTTTTCTTATCATCAAAACATAGACTCCCTCCAATACCCTCTCTAATTAGACTCCCTCTATGACCCCCAAGAATGATAGGTTTTAGAGGGGACACAATTGTTATCTCCACATATTAGAATGTAAATAGTTTATCCTTCCTTAGTCCTTTATGATTCTTCACTCATGTTTATCTCTATTTGTGTCTAATGGCAGCCATTTCTAGGGTGGGGGCAGGGAAGGGAAGAAAAAAAGTTTACATGATAATTTTGCTGTATATTTGAAAGGAACAGTAAGTTGTACATAGTAGATTTGCAGTTTCATGTACAATCATCTTTTTTATTATACTATGTTATTGAAATGTTATTTTTATTCCATAAATTTAAAATAAAATTGAAAAAATTATTTTATTAAAGATCCATCCCCCCCCTCTTTTGTTGCATAAACATTTTTTGTTATAATAAATCTTTTACCTTCTGGAATGTCATATGCCAATTTCTCTGCTCTGTTACAGTTGTGTCCAAATATTTGTGACCTCATTTGGGGTTTTCTTAGCTAAGATACTGGAATGATTTGCCATTTCCTCTTTTCTAACTCATTTTACAGATGAGGAAACTGAGGCAAACAGGGAGAAGTGCCTTGTCCAGGGTCACATAGCTAATAATTGTCTGAGGCCAGATTTAACTCAGGAAGATGAGTCTTCCTGAGTCCAGTTCCAGCATTCTATCAACTGTACCACTTTGCTGCCCGTGATCGACTATAATGATACACACTAAATCATTTGTAATCCTAACTGTGGCTCTTTATTACTTAATTTTTTTTCTTTCTGACTGATTTTTTTCCTTTGATGTGGAAACTCTGGATTTCAGTTAATATGTTCTTGGGAGTTTTCATTTTGGTGTTGTTATCTTAAAAAATCACTGGTGGCTTCTTTATTTTTCCACTTTACCCTCTGTTTCTAAGAGATCTGGATAGTTTTCTCTTAAGATTTCTTAAAAGAGTATATACAAGAACTTTTTTGCATGTGGCTTTCAGGCAGTCCAATGACTTAAATTATCTCTCCTCAATCTGGTTTCCAAGTCACAGGTGTTTGCTTTGAGATACCCTTAAGGTTAACCAATCTTTTTTTTTTCTTTTGACTTTATTATAAAATTTAACATTGCCTCATAGAGTCATTATATTCTACTTGTTCCATTCTAATTTACAGAGGGACTGTTGTTTGGCTAAGGTTTTTCAACTTTTGAATATGCCATTAATTCTATGTCTAATTATTTTTAATAGGTCTTATTTCTTTTCCATCATTTCCCTCTAACTCTCATTTTATTAAAAAAAAAGTATTTTATATCTTTAAAAAATCCTACTAAATCTCTTTGGAAATTCTAGTAGAACTTGTATTCAACATGTTTTTCTTTGAAACTTTTAGTATCGATATTTTAGAATCATTCCCTTCTATGTTTGTGTCTCGAGCATTCCTGTTATACTAGCATTTTGTGGTGGGATTCATGTTTTGTTTGCTCATCCTTCCAGCCTATCTTTTGGACTTCAGAATTTATGCTAGGGCCAGACTTTTCATATTTCTGCAGGGAATGCCTGGGCTAACCTTATGTCCTCTAGAATTCTGCTACTGTTTTCTTAGTGAATTGAGTATTGTTTTTTCTAAGATCATTAGGCTAGCTTAGGTTGGAGAGCTACGGGCTTTCAATGATATCAAAATGGTCTGATTATTCCACCCTTGGCCTGAGCTATACAAGTTCCCGCTCTAGATTTGATTCTAAGTAACACAGCTATGAGTCTGTCCTAGGGTTCTAGGACTCAGTTGCTCTTTCTACTCATTTAGAGTGATAGAGCTGCTGATTTTCCTTTTGTTCTCTTGCTGTTCTGGCATAAAGCCTCTTCAAACACTAGCATACTTTGTATGGCTATTCTTAATCAGATTCCACCCCCAGCATCTGTAGACCTCTAGTGTGCTTCCCTTTCCCCAATCTGGTCTGGAAAAATGATTCACTATATTTTTTTCTTATATTTCCTGATGAGTACTCATTCAGATATATTTTCTACATCTGATTATAGGAGTTGCATGGAAGAGTTGTGCTGTCCTTTGATCTACTGCACCATCTTGGTTCTGCTTGCTTTTATGTAAGATTTCACAAATGAGTTTATATTTTTAAATCAACGACTGCTATGTGTCATTGCTTAACAAGGTGATCAAGTTTTGCTGGCTGAATTCATAGGCTCTTTTGGCCTCCAGTGATATTAATTCAGCTATTTTCCAGGGTATTTTTTAATCAATAACTCGTTTATTTCATAGATTAGATTGGAACTTTCTCCTTTCAATTCTTTTTTCCTTATTTCTCTACTTTTCTCCTTCCCTCCCTCCATTTCTTCTCCAATCCTTCCTTTCTTTTTTTCCTTCCTTCCTCTCTTGTTCTCTCTTTCTAAGAAAGAAAAGGGAATGCCTGACACATTTTAACATGCACAGAAGGAAATTCAAACAGAATATATTTGAGTATTATTGCATGGAATCTGTTATATACTTTTTTTAAAAAAATCTATGCATAATAAAATTGTAGTTAATAAATAACCCTCTTATATTCTGTGCATAGAAATGATCCTGTTTGTTAATGTTTGTCACATTCATAATAAAAATAACATTAAAACACACACATGTATGTCATATTGATGAATAAAATCAGACATCATAGTGCATTAATACAAACGTATATTTTTGGAATCCTTGTTTTCCCTCAGTTTTTGAAATGGAACTATCATATTAACTTTTTCTAGTAATCATGGGCAAAACTAATAGTATTCTCTGATTAAGGTTTTTTGAAACATCATGGAAAATAGAGTTGTAATAAGAGGCCTTTAATGCTATTCTAAACATGACGGCAGGATTTATTTTTTTAAATGACAACTCAAAAAGACTTGAACAGACTGGTCCATTCCAACTTCTCATGGACAAAAATAATTTGAAATTATTATCAGGGTAAAGCTTCAACAGGGATTGATCTAGTGTTCTTTTTTTTTGGTTCTTTGAGACAAAGGAATGGTGTCTTTTTCCTCCCCAGCCATCTTTTCCACAACCTCCACAGCTACCACTATCTGGATTGAGACTTTGCCCTAGAAGTTTTAACTATTTTATCTCTGGGACTGGGCTATCTGTCCTGATTCGAAGCTACCTCTCCTTGCCTGCTCTTTCATAATGGTCCCAAAAAAGCTTCATCACACTCACCTTTTCAGTCATATTCTCAACAGCCTGAACAACCTCCTTAAAACTACTCTTGGACTCTTACCCCCATCTCCAGTTTCAGAACTATGATCAAATTAACTCTATTAATGTTCTTAGAGGGGATACGTCTACATATTAACTTATGTCCCCACTCAACAGCTCTGTAATTTTCTGAATCAAAATACCCCTCCTGCCTAATTGCTCCCCTATATGTGCTGCATCCTCCTATCAGAATGTAAGCTTTTGGACTATAGGGACTGACTGGCTTTCTTTTTGGATTTGTGTACCTAGAGCTTAGCACATACTAATCACTATATAAATATTTTCCCAATTAATTCATTCTAACGATTTTTTCTTTAAATGATATTCCATAGAGTTCATATACCATGATTACAATTTCTAGGACTATTATTGGCACAAATTCAAATTTAACAGTAGATGCTAGAAGAAATAACTATATTCGCTTGATGTGCAATCTCATTGATTTGGGTATTCCCTGTACTATTACACTTCAGTACCTCTACACTTACTCATTTGTTGTACACAATTTTTGTCCATATCCCTTCCATACATCTTCTACAGAGCCTCTCCTATGTCCACTCAAGACCATGCTCTATTTGTGGATACAATTACAACATTGAACCTGTCTGTCTATTATCTCTCACTCTTATTGGATGATTGGTTGGTTGGTTTCCTTCATTCTGGAAGAGAACCAAAATGACATCACTATGTTAGAGTCAAGTGACTGACTGTGACTGGTCAGATCAATATGAGCTTAGAACGCTCTACCACAGGTTGGGTAAATAGTCCATGTTAACATTTGGGGTGGATTCTCTAAATCTATGTATCTCGTATGTCTTTTGAGCTACTTCAATTCTGCTTTATTCATAGAGCACAGCACTTTCTCTGATGAGCTCACACCATGCAGGGTGGTCCTGTGCCAGTGTTTCTGATGTCTTATAATTCATTCCAAAGTTCTTCAGAGAGACCTTGAGAGTGTCCTTGTATTGCTTTTTATGACCACCATGTGAGCACTTGCCCTGTGTGAGTTCTCCATAAAATAATCTTTTTGGTAAGTGTATGTTTGGGATTCAAGCAACGTGGCCAGCCCATCAGAGTTGCATTATCTGCAGTGGAGTTAGACTGTTTGGCAGTTCAGTTAGAGAAAGGACCTCAGTGTCTGGTATCTTTTCCTGCCAGGTGATCTTCAGAATCTTCCTAAGACAATCCAAATGGAAGTAATTCAGTTTCCTGGCATGTTGCTGGTATACTGTCCAAGTTTCACAGGCATACAACAATAAAGTCAGCAAAATGGCTCCATAGATCTTAAGTTTAGTAGTCAGTCTAATACCTCTTCTCTCCCACACCTTCCTTTGGAGCCGTCAGAATACTGAGTTAGCTCTGGCAACGCATGAATCAACCTCATTATCAATGTGTACATCCCTAGAAAGTATACTCCCAAGGTAAATGAACTTATCTACAGTATTAAAAACTCCATTTGCTGTAACTGATGGTTCCACATATGGATGGTGTGGTGCTGGCTGATGAAGCGCCTGTGTTTCCTGGGTCTTAATTTTTAGGCCAAAATTAGCACAAGCAGCAGGGAATTGGTCCATACTTTGTGCATTTCAGCTTCAGAGGCTGCACTGAGTATACAATCATCTGCAAACAAAATATCATGCACCAACACTCCCTCCACTTTGATCTTGGTTTGTAGGCTTTTCAAGTTGAAGAATTTACCATCAGTGCGGTAACTGACCTTGATGCCATGTTTGTCCTCATTGAAAGCATTTGAAAACATGGCTGAAAACATCATTCTAAAAAGCAAGAGAACAAGCACACAGCCTTGTTTCACTCCATTGGTGACTGATAAAGTGTGAGAGCATCACCCATTATCCAGAACCTGGGCAAACATGGCATCATAAAACTGACATATGATACCGATGAACTTCTCCAGGCAACCAAATTTAGACATGATTTTCCATAAGCCCTCATGACTGACAGTATCAAAGGCCTTGGTCAGATCTATAAACATTGTGTGCAGACTTCTGTTCTGCTCTTCACATTTGTCCTAGAGTTGTTGACCAGTAAACATCATATCAACTGTTCCTTAGTCCTTTCTGAAGTCTCACTGGATATCAGCCTATTAAAGAGGACTCTGGAAAAATCTCTAAGAGAGAGGCACCCCTGTGATTGTCACAGGACAATCTGTTTCCTTTACTTTTATAGATATGTCTAGAAAGGGAATGATTTCACCCTGAGGTAAATTGTCAATGGCTTCAGCATTGATTGATGACAGTCTATTGAGAACACTATGGAAGTGTTCATCCCATCTCTCCAGTATCATGCCTTTATCACTAATCAATGTGGCTCCATCAGCACTAAGTAGTTGAGATGTACCATAGGTCTTTGGCCCATAAATAGCCTTCAGAGCATCACAAAAGTGCTTTGGATTGTTACTATCAGCATAAACTTGAATTTCATCTGCCTTCTTAGTGAGCCAAGAATCTTGCATCTCTCTCTAAGCTTCGCTTGTACTTTTCTTTTAGAAATTATCTTTCCTGGAGCTATTTTCCAGGTCAGTTGGTTTTCCAATGAGATATTTCACATTGTCTTCTATTTTTTTTTCATTCTTTTGACTTTGTTTTATTGTTTCTAGATTTCTCATAAGGTCATTAGCTTCCATTTGCTCCATTCTAATTTTTAAGTAATTATTTTCTTCAGGGAGGTTTTGGAACTTTTTTTTCCCCATTTGGCCAATTCTGCTTTTAAGGCATTTTTCTCTTTATTGGCTTTTTGGACCTCTTTTGCCATTTGGCCATTTTGAAGGTGTCATTTTGTTCAGTATATTTTATGTCTCCTTTACCAAGCTGTTGACTCATTTTTCATTATTTTCTTGCATCACTCTCATTTCTCTTCCTAATTTTTCCTCTACATCTCTTACTTGATTTTCAAAGTCTTTTTTAAGTTCTTCCATGGCCTGAGACTTATTCATATTTTTCCTGGAGGCTTTGGACATAGGAGCTTTGACTTTGTTGTCTTCTTCTGAGTGTGTGTTTGATCTTCCTTATCAACATAATAACTTTCTATAGTCAGAGATTTTTTTTCCCATTGTTTGCTCATTTTCTTAGCCTATTACTTGACTATCAACTAGTTGTTAAACAGGCCTCTGCTTCCAAGGTGGAGGGAGCACTTCCCCAAGCTTCAGGGATTTTGTGCAGCTAGGGACCTATAAATTTTTAGTTCTTCCAAGGTAGTATGATCTAAGGAAAAGTGTTTACTCCTTTCCTGGCCTGTGCTCTGGTCTCTGAGTGACCACAAGCACTCCTTTATGCCCTGGAACTATGATGAGAGTCCCTCCATCCCCTGTGGCCACAAGTTCTGCTATGCTAATTCTCTTCCTCACCCTGGGACTGCCACCCAGCACTGGGACCTGAATCTAAGTATGGGAAAGGCAACAGAGTCCTGCCTCAGTGCCAGCAAAAGTGTCTCTGTAATTTCCTTCTGACAGTTGTTCCACCCCCTTACCATTTGTGGTTTGAAAGCTCCAGAAGTAGCTGCTGCTGCTGCCAATGCTGATTCAGTCACTCACAAAGCCTGCTCCTGACTTGTTGTGGCCAGGGATGTACTGGCACAACCTGCACTCGTCCATGCTTCACTCTCACCCAGGTGCGACAGACCTTTCCTGCTGACCTTCTAAGTTGTCTTTGGCATTTGTGGGCTGAGAGGTCTAGAAATCACCATTACTGTCAGTGATTCAGGTCCCATTCCCTCACCCTCACCCTGCCCTATGACCTGCTCCAGGTTTACTGTGACCTGATCTGCCTTGGTGCAGCCTGCACTGGACTGTGCCCCTCTCTCACTCTGGTGCAAGAGACCTTTCCTGCCAACTTCCAAGTTGTCTTAGGCTGGAAATTTGTTTCACTCTGTCTTTTTGTGGGTTCTGCTGCTCTAAAATTTGTTTAGAGCCATATTTTAAAGGCATTAAGAGGGGTTTGGGGAAGAGCTCAGGTGAGTTTCTGCCTTTACTAGGTCATCTTGGCTCTGCCCCCTTGTACTTTACTTTTGATGGAGTTAAATGCTGCCTTCTTGGAGATGGATGAACTATCCTGCAGGTAAACCCTATGGAGTTCTCATTTTTCATTTAGCAATTTCTTAATTCCCCCATCATTTTCCTCAAACCAGTCTTAATATTTGTGAGTTTTCTGACCCAGAGGAGCAAATGCAGTGTTGTATTCATCTCTGAAAGCTACCCACTCCTCTTCTGCTCCACTGTTGCCAAGTGGGTGTCAGCTCAACTTTCCCTCCAAGTTAGCAACAAACTGTTCTTGCTCAAAGAAGAACTCTAATCTGTGGACATTAAGTCTTATGGTTGCCATTTTACCTTTGGAGTCACTGCTTTTGTTACATTTGAATATTTGGCTTGGAGAGGATAAGTCTATGATCAGTCCAGCACTATGTGCCACACATCGCCTTCTTCACTCTCACATCCTTTCTGTCTCTTCTCCTTACAATCACATAGTCTACTAAATGTCAATGTTGGCTGTGAGGGTGTCCATGAAATCTTATTGTGTTTAGGTAAATGGAAGACATTGCTGGTGTTGAGAAGGTCATGAGATGCACAAGCTTTCAGTAGTAAGTGACCATTGTTGCTGTTAACAACTTCATTCCTCCAAAGGACTCCCTGAAATGTCTGGTAGTCTGAGCCTACCCTAGTATTAAAGTTACCCAGAATTATAAGTCCTCTTCTGGCACATTGATGATAAGAGTCTCCAGGTCTTCACAAAAATTTTCTTTGACCTCATCAGGGTTCTTCATGGTGGGGGCATAGGCAATGGTGATGGTGACTAGGCATTTTCCTGTGAGTGGCAATCACATTGTCATGAGCCTGTCATTCACTCCTTTTGGGAGGTATACAAGCTTATTGACCAGATTACTTTTGATTGTAAAATCTATGTCAGCTTCATAGCACTCCCCTTCACTGTGGCCACTTCAGAAAAACATGTATCCCGCTCCAACTTCAGTAAGCTGGTCTTCATTGCCAGCCTTGTTTCACTCAGGGCTGCTATTTGGCTGTGATATCTGTTGAGTTCTCTCACAACAAGAGCCATTCATCTTTCAGGTATACTGTATTTTGTGTTGTCTATAAGTGTGCACGTATTCCACGTACTGATGGTGAGTGGAATCATCTTTGCAGAACTTTTGGTACATCTTTGGTATTTCAACCACAGGGTGGGATCCCCTGACTGCCACAGTGATCAGGCCAGGGTTGGGTGAGCAGACATTTCTTAGGGCACCTTCTCTAGCCCTTTCCTCACACCAGGAGGTGAGCAGTGCAAACTTAGGCAGTGCAGTGGATAGAGTACCAGCCCTGGATTCAGGAGGACCTGAGTTCAAATCCGGCCTCATACACATAACACTTACTAGCTGTGTAATCATGGGCAAGTCACTTAACCCCATTGCCCAACCAAAAAAAAAAGGCTGTTCAGACACTCAGTTGGGGTGCTAAATCCTTCTGCTGCTTCAAGTGAGAATACAACATGGGCTGCCTGTTTGCAGAGTTGTGACTATAACTCCCACCTGCTGCTTTGTCACTTGCCTGCTGCCACATGACTTTGAGACAGTGAAAATGGTAAAATTGTATGGATGATGTCTTGATTCATGCATAAATTGAAATTAAGTGAGGCAGAGTTACACAAAGGCATCAGCCTAACTCTCTTCCAGAGTCATCACTGTCCAGTGACAGAACAGAGTCTAGATGATTGATGATGGCTTGAGATGCAGCAGATATTTGTCATCTTCGATGTCTAACCAAGCCCTAAGCACTCCACAGATCCTGCTTCAGCTGTTGAAACAAGTTATTCTTATCAACCCATTCCACCAGGGGAAGTCTTCACATGCTTGGGGTAACCACCCACTTAACTCATTGATGAGTTTGAAACCTCTCAGTTACCCTCAACCTGTTTTAGCCCAACCATCAAAATGGTTCCCCAGAGTGCAGCAGCTGTCCATGCTACAGCTTTTTGGAGCTATAGGTGAAAATTAGGTGGATTAGGTAGACACCAAAGGTGGAAAGCAGCCCTGAAAAGGTCTTAGCAGCCTTATACCAGAAATATTAGTCTTCCCTGAATAAGCCCTACATTCCCATTGGATGATTAACTTTCTCTCTCTCTCTCTCTCCCTCTCTCTCTCTCTCTCCATGTATATATACATATATATATATATATACACACACATATATATATTTGATAAGGCATTTTTTGAATACAAATTATCATTGATCATATGGTACAACCTACCTAGACTTACCATGCATTTATCAATACTCTGGCGAACTTTTTTGTAAATTGTGAGTCTCATTATTCTCAGGCATAAAGAAATAGCTCACAAATATTGACAATGAAAAAATGGGCTTTTGTGATCAGGAGGTCAATGAAAGTATGGAACATTTCTCCAAATGTGATCCAGCTTGCTCTCCTCATTCTGTTCCCCCATGCCTGGAATTCTGTCCTTCCTCATTTCTGTCTCCTAGCTTCCCAGTTTCCTTCAGATCTCAGGTAAATTTCCCCCTTTTACAAGAAGCCTTCAATACTACTTAATGCTATCAGCTTCCCTTTATTGATCGCATCCATTTTATCTCATGTATTTCTTCTTCGTACGTAGCCGTTTTCTTGTTGTCTTCACAATTAGATTCTGAGCTCCTTGTTAGCAGTGACTATTTTTGTTGTTTGTTTGTGTTCCCAGTGCTCAGCACGGTACCTGGCACTTATTAGACACTCAATAAATGCTTAATGACTAAATAACTCACTAGATCTGGCCCAGCTCATTGTCCATGTGTGGAGTCTTCTCCACTATTAATGTACTAATAGGTCAATTCAATCCTAACAGAAGAAAACTATTTCACTTATCTCATACTACTTATCACTCTCCACACATCACTAAAAGGTTCTTTCATATATGGGTAAAATATTTATTATGTAAATTAGTCAAACCTGAAGATCACCTGAAAAATGAAAAGATGCCTTAATACCTTCAAGACATAAAAACCAGTTTCAATCAACAAATCAACCAAAATTTTTAGTTTAAGTGTCCTTGGATGAACTGGAAAGGTATTTGGAAAGACTGAGGATACTTCATCATGCCCTAGAGATCATCTATAAAATATCAAGCTAGTTGAGAACTGAAGTGAATTGAGCCTTTAATTGAAATTCATATTCCAACAAATAACAAGGAAAAAGTGAATATTCTAGCTAAACCTCTTGAAAAAAAAGAAGTCTTGGTCATGGGTAAGGGAAGCTGAAGAGGGAAGTAGTTTGGCTTCAGCTTTGTTTTCTTTTCTCCTCTTTTTGACCAGAGGAGGACCTTGGGAGCTTGAAAGAAGAATTTTAAACTTCGTATCTTCCCATCAGCATCCTCACATCAATGCTAGGAGAGCAGCAGCAGGTATAAATATCTGCATTGGGAGATTAGGACAGATTAGATTAGACGTTGGGTCTACCTCCTTCAAAAATAAGCTCAAATCTTACTTTCTGCAAGAGACTGTCCCTGATTCCTTCTACTGTTAGTGCCCCTCTCCTGAAATTATCTTCCATTCACACTTTATGGATCTTGATTTTATGTGTTTACTCCATTAAAAAGTGAGTCTTACGAGGGAGGGGCTATGTTGCATCCCCAGCATTTAGCACAGTGTCTGATATATAATAAATATTTAATAAATACTCATTCACTGACTAACTTTACAAAAATTCTAGCAAATAAGCTATGCCATGAGTAAGAAAATTTTTGAGCACCTCAAAATGAGAATAGAGGACTTCTGTTAATCAGGAGCCATGATATCCTTTTTCTACATGTGCCCCCTTTTCCCCTCAACTCTGTATGTACTTGTGGAAGATTATGTCACAGACTTTTGGGGGAATGTTTTGTGCCACCTGCTTTTACTCTATCACCTGAGTAAGTATCTCTTTCTAAAATGTACGTAAGTATGGGGGGGATGCATACTGGTGATGGCTTATGAACTCTATGACTAAAAAATGTACCTTCAAATCCTTCAGGGGTTCTACCTCAGGGAGACCTCTAGAAAGTTCTGACTGGATATAATATCCATACTCAAAGTAAGTATAAATTGATATAGGAGTCTCAGAGGCCATATTACATTACTCTCTTTCCACTATCATCATTTATGCTTGTCAATATTATGTGCAAAACCTGAGTTTAATCAGGATTGTCCAAAAAAATAAAAATAAGAGGGGAAGGAAACAGGAACTGTACCTGTAATTTTATTGGTATATGAAACTCCCAAGAGAGAAAACTCTTCCTATTAATACATGTCAGCACCTTCTCTGTACCATATAGTCTTTAGAGAATTATAGTTATCCCTTCTACATTGTGGAGGCTACAGGCATAGGACCCCTATAATCTGAAAAATCTACATAAAATTCCTTTGGCCCTCCCTTTATACCAGAGAAGAAGTCTGAATTATTATAGTAATATATTACATTACCATATACATGTAATATAATATGTTGATATTATATAGTGCTATATATATATGTATATATATTTTATGCATTTCTGAGTTTCTAAACTTTTTCTATGTCATCTGCTGGCCTTCGCATATCATCTGTGGCTTCCCCAAAAGTCCCCCAATTTAATTTCTTATGCCAACCCATGATATATCAAACCCACAATGGGAGAAGTGATGTGGAAGGGATAACTGTAATTATCTAGCAAACTCAGAGGATGAGTGACTTACCACAGGGTTATACAGGCAGTATATATCAGAGGCAGAACATGAATCCTAGCCTTACTGCTTCCAAATCCAGTACTCTATCTACTGTTCCATGCTACTTATTTTTTTAATCTTTCTCAAATATTTTGAACTCATGAAGGAAGGTTGTTCTGTTGAAGAGACTGGAGCATGATGCCTTGAAAAAAAGGCAAATTGTATTGTTAGAGAAAAAGGTAAAGGTATTTAAAGTTGAGAAAATAAACCATACCATTTCCTTACTTTGGTGAAAAATCAAAATCGCCATCACTAAATAAACTATCCACTTTTGATAACAAGAATGAAGATTCCACATAAATAAATCAAGAGCATTAAAACAAATCTCTTAACTGAGTCAAATTTATGAGACTACAAGCCATTCCCCAATTGATAAATGGTCAAAAGATATGAACAGAGAGTTTTCAGATGAAGAAATCAAAGATATCTATAGGTATATGAAGAAGTGCTCTAAATCACTTTTGATTAGAGAAATGTAAACTGAAACAACTCTGAAATACCACTTTACACCAATCAGATTGGCTAATATGACAATAAAAGAAAATGATAAATATTGAAGAGGAGGTGGGAAAATTGGGACATTGTTGAATTGTTGGTAGAGTTGAGAACCGATTCAATCATTCAGGAGAGCAATTTGGAACTATGCCCAAAGGGCAACCAAACTTTGCATATCCTTTGATCTAGCAGTACCACTACTAGGTCTATATCCCAAAAAGATCATAAAAAAGAGAAAAGAACCTACATGTGCAAAAATATTTATAGCAGCCCTGTTTGTCATGGCAAAATAATGGAAATTGAGGGGATGCCCATCAATTAGGGAACAATTAAACAAGCTGGGGTATGTGAATGTAATGAAATATTATTGTACAATAAGAATTCATGAACAGGCAAACTTCAGAAAAACCTGGAAAGACTTATACAAACTGACACAAAGTGAAATGAGTAGAACCAGGAAAACACTGCACACAGGATCAGCAACATCATGTGATGATCAACTAGGAATGATTCAGTTTTTCTCAGCAACACAATGATCCAAGACAAGTACAAAGGACTCAAGAAGGAAAATGTTATCCATATTCAGATAAAGAACTGATATGCTCTTATTATAGATCAAAGCATGTTTTTTTTTCACTTACTTATTCTTTCTCATTTTTCCCTTTTAATCTGTTTCTTCTTCTACAATTGTGTTGAATATGGAAATATATTTTACATGATAGCATGTGTGTAAACTATATCAAACTGCCTACCATTTGCAGAAGAGGGAAGGGGAAGGAGGAAGGGAGAAAAACTCAGAACCCAAAATCTTGAAAAATGAATGCTAAAAATGTTCTTGATATGTAATTGTGGGGGAAAATAAATATTTTGAAGAAAAATAAACTTCTTCAATTATCATGATGAATAAGTTACTCTCTTCAGATTTTGATGTATTTTGAATTTGTATCTCTTTCAAATGATGATAATCCATTTCTTCATTCTGCAATTGTCAATAATTGTGATAGACTGAAAACTGTAAGATTGAGAAATATTATGACTTTAGTACACATAAGCCTTAGTCAACAAGCATTTATCAAATGTTTACTTTGTGCCATGTACTGTGCTAAGTGATTGGAATTTAAAGGAAGGCAAAACAAACAAACAAACAAACAAACAAAAAAACAAAAAGACACTGCCCACGCTTCAAGGAGCTCAAATTCTAATGGCTCAGAAAACATGTAGATAACTAATACATACAAAATATATAGTGGGTAGAAGGGAAGTATTTTCAAAGGGAATATGTTAGCAGCAACGGGATACCAGAACAGGCCTCTCGCAAAAAGTAAAACTTGAGCTGATTCTTAAAAGAAACCAATGAAGCTATGAGTCTGAGCAGAGGAGGGAGATGATTCCAGGTTTGGAGTATAGCAAGGGTAAAGTCCTGGAACTGGAGAGACTGAATATCATACGCAAAGAGCCAAAATTCGAAGGAAAGTAGGAAACTGGGGAAAAAATACAGCAACTTTCTGTAATAAAGGTCTTATTTCTCAAACACATAGTGAACCGAGTCTAATTTACACACACCCACGCACACACACACACGCATATATAATCATTCCTCAATTGATAAAGGGTTAAAAGACATGAGCAAGCATTTCTCAGAAGGAAAACAAAATCAAAGTTATCTATAGTAATATAAAAAAATGTTCTACATCACTATTGACAGGAGAAATGCAAATTAAACAACTCTGAAATACCACCTTACACCTATCAGATTTGTCGACATGATAGAAACAGAAAATGACAAATGCTGGAAGGCTGTGGGAAAATAGATATACTAATTCATTGTTGGTGGAATTGTGTCCAACCATTCTGGAGAACAACTTGCAGCTATGGCCAAAGGGCTAAAAAAATTGTGTATACCCTTTGACCCAAAAATACCACCACTACAAATGTGTCTCAAAGATATCAAAAAAAAAAAGGAAAAGGACCTAAGTATTTATAGCAGCTCCTTTTTGTTGAATAAATGTTAGCTGTTTTCATTAGTCACATAACTGCAAAAAATTCTGTATTTTTAAGAACAAAGAATTAAAATAATAAGAAAGATAAAGTCAAGAATTAGGAAAGGAAACCTGGAGTGATTACATATAATTAAACAAAAAAGGCATTTGTTGGTAGTACTATACTTTACTATAGCATCTTGATTGCTAATTTCTTTATTTAAATACTATTTTATTTCTACCAATTACATGTAAGAACAATTTTAACATTTTTTTAATTTACATTCCAAAATCCCTCCCTCCCTCCTCTTTCACCTCCTTGATACAATAACCAGTTTGTTATAGGTTAAGCGTGTGCAAAATAGCAACCCCTTTAGTGGTGGCAAAAAAAAAATAGAAATTGATGTCCGTCAACTGGAGAATGGCAGAACAAGTTATCATATATGATTGTGATGGAATACTATTGTGCTATAAGAAATGATGAACAAGATGGTTTCAGAAAAACCTGAGGAGACTTATATGAACTGAAACAAAGTGAAGTGAGCAGAACAAGACCATTATACATATTAACAGCAACATTTACGATATTGATCATTTGTGAAAGATTTAGCTACTCTGATCAATATGGATGGGTATAGATACATACATACACATATGTATATGTATATTATATATGTGTGTGTATACATACATATATATATATATACATTTTCCCACACATTCTAAGGGTTTTTTTTCTCTAAATCACAAGATCTTTCAAGTCATTTACTTATGTTTGTATGTCCCTCACTTACTAGCATGGTTTGCACATAGTAGGTATTTAGCAAATGTTGAGTCTGAAGCTATTGTTTTTGACATGATGAGAAATTTATGTCACCCTAGAACATTTTCTTCCTTCCTGGTTTGCTGGTGCATGAAAGAGACTGGAAATATGTATCTACAGAGAATCACACAATCAGAGCCTAATGGAGCAGAGAAAGAATAAAACAAATTAGTCTTCACTCTGTCTTTTGATTTTCTTGCTTCTTACTACTAATATCACCATATGGAAAGTGAACATGTGTGACTAAGCACTTCAAAAAAGCAAACCTATGAGACAGAGAGAGTTGATGAAAAACATTCCTTTTTTGATTATTCTCACAGTCAAAGTTTATGATTCATGCATGGCTCTTGCATTGGTTGTAACGTATGCTACGAAGTGGTCTTACAAATATAACATGAATGACGAGACTCAGGCTGACAAACTGTAACTTTACAGAGTATAGCTCAATCACGAGTAATGCCAGGATCAAAAGAGGGTAATGTGCACTGACATAGCAAAATGATACCAAAAATAAATGAAGTGAGGATAATAGAGGCAGGTAATAGAACCAGAATTGGGATCACTTTTTTTCTGAAACAAAATATAGTATCATGTTAACATTTAACTATCTTGTACTTTAAGACACATCCTGGCAAATACAAGGTAAAGATCTGACATTTGTGGAAGGATAGGGGTACTCTGCAAGTTCTTAATGTGGCCAAAACAACAGCAACAACAAAACAATCATCACATTTATTCTTACAGAAAGTCTCATTGCATGTATGTAAGACAAAAACTTGCAGTGTATTTAAAGCCTCCGGTAATGAGAACCCCATTCTTTAAAATGTCAAAGGACTCATTTAAATTACTCTGAAAAAAAAAAACATAACTTTCTAGATTTCCATGAAATCTTCCTCAATGTTCTCAATCAACAATGGCCTTCCTCCTACCCAGACTCTGACCTCACAGAGAACATTACTCTTCTCTTTTGTAATGTTACATATTACTTTTTAAAAAATTAGTTATTTGTGCTTGTTGTATCTCCAGTAGTCCATGATCTCCATGAGGGGAAAGACTTCGATTTAATAATGATGTCCAGTGGAAATTGTTTTATAATTGGCTCTCTGGAAGGAAAAAATACACCCATGATACACTTTTAAGGTTGATCTGTATTATTACAATTTTTTCCATCACTTTCTTAGATCTAGACAATCAACAAGATAATAAATAAAAGCCATGATTTGTAGTGTTTGCAAATGTCCAAGGTGTAAATGCTCACACTGAACATTTAACAGTTGGCTCTAATGAGCCTGTTCAAACTCTCTCTAGCATACCGCTGAATTAGCTATTTGAATAAATTGAGTTTAGGCAGTCCAGTGAAAATTAGTGTGGACTCTCATACAACAAAATGAAATCTTATCCAGATGGATGATGTATATGCTCCTTCCAGTTTTATGACCTCTGACTTTGTTACTCTGTTATTTGAATCCTGAAGGTAGTCTTCGAAATACCAAAGAAAATTAGGATTACCTCATGGTTATATGACCTTTGACCTAAGCATGGATCATTTACCTAATTTGCCTAATAGAATTATCAGAGAATGCTCAGGAATTATAAGGTATTTTCATGGTGACGACAAGGAACATCATTTGGGAGAGAACAAAATAATGGCAAAATGGAAAAAAGAAAAGGAAATGTCTTCCCTAAGAAATACTGGAAAACTGCTAAAGTTTCAAATTAGTGCAGGCTACACAAGTTTCTCAGTTAGATGTGCTTCCCTGCTCCCATGCCTCCCAATAACCCCATGCTTCCCCTTAATATATCTAGGGCCTTCCCTTATGGCATCCCATCTAGATTAATTTGATTTCATTGGGCAGAATAGATGGGAGGAGAGATAGACTTGAGGCAGAGAGGCAAATTAGGTTTCTTTGCTAAAGTTCAGGAGAGAAATAATGAAAGCCTGAACTAAGGGGCTGGCAGTGGGGATAGAAAGGAGGGGCCATATGCAAGAGACTTGTGGACACTGACTAAGCATTTAAGATTAGATTGCAAGCTTTTTGAAGGCAGAGACTGATTTTACCCTTTTTTAATTATCTAGAGATTAGTATGGTGCTTGACACATAGTAATGGTTTAAAAAATACTTACTGATGACTTGAATGATTTGGCATCTATTTGGATAGGAGGTAGGAAGAATGGGGAAGTGTCACTTTGTTTCCTCAGAACACAATCCTCCTGCCTATGTAGTGAAATCTCTAGGTTCCCTCTTCCGGAACTACGGCAGCTATAGCTCCCTCAAGATTGTGGGAGTGAGGGACAGCTAGATGACGCAGTGGATAGAGCACCGGCTCTGGACTCAGGAGGACCTGAGTTCAAATCCGGCCTCAGACACATAACACTTACTAGCTGTGTGACCCTGGGCAAGTCACTTAACCCCATTCCCTAGCTAAAAAAAAAAAAAAGATTGTGGGAGTGAGATAATTCTTCTCTAAGGCTATCATCTTAAGCCACCATTCTAATGAGTTCCCTCCACTTTTAAACTCTAGTGATTAGCATCCCAGTTCCAGGTAATTAAAAGGATATTTTACTGCAAAGATATGGCAAGAATAAAAGTAAAAACCTTTTTATCCAACATCTTTGGTCACCTTGTTCATCCTTTAGAATTTTGAATGTTATAGATAAGTTCACTTACCTTGGCAGTATGCTTTCCAGGGATGTACACCTAAATAATGAAGTTGGCAGACATGTTGCCAGAGCTAGCTCAAAGTTTGGGAGCCTCCAAAGGAAAGTTTGGGAAAGAAGACATATTAGACTGCCTACCAAACTGAAGATCTGCAGAGCCCTTGTGTTGATCTTATTGTTGTATTCCTGTGAAACCTGGGCAGTGTAGCAGTGCCATTCCAGGAACTTAAATTGCTTCCATCTGAATTGTCTTAGGAAGATTCTGATCATCTCCTGGCAGGATGAGTACCTGACACTAGGATCCTTTTTTGAGGTGAACTGTCAAGCAACTGGCAACTCTACTTCAGACAGTGCAACTCTGATAAGCTGTCCACATTGTTTGAATGCCAAAAGTGCATTTGCCTAAAGGACTATTTTACACAGAACTCACACAAGGTAAACACTCACATGGAGTTCAGAAGTGATACACGAACACTCTCAAGGTCTCTCTAAAAAACTTTGGAATCAATTGTGAGACATGGGAGACATTGGCATAGGACCATCCAGCCTGATGTGCCTACATCAAAAAGGTACTGTACTCTATGAGCAAAGCATAATTGCAGTGGCTCAAAAGAAATGTGAGATGAGCAAATTTGGAGACATCTCCACTCCAAATGTTCATATGGACTATTTGTGCTCGACCTGTGGTAGAGACTTCTGAGATTTTTATTGGCATGGTCAGCCACAGTTGGACACACTGTACTGTGAGGGATTGTCTCATGTTGGCTACGTGCCACGTGGGGGTTGTGGCAAGATGGGGCAAGGACAAGATATTAGGAAGTAACCGCAGCTCACGCTCCCGAGGCAGGGGGCTGTGCCATGTGGAGTTGTAGTGAACTGGGGTAGGAACAGGATACGGGGAAGTAGCCGAAGCATGTGCTCCTGAGGCAGGGGGCTGTGCCACTTGGGAGTGGGATGGCAGAGAACGATCTCCCTTTGTCTAGTCCTCTCCTTAGGTGCAGCGCTAACCCCAGATGTCTCCTTCCTGTATCCGGGCCTAGCTTCCTTTGTCACGTCCTCTCCCTAGGTGCAGCACTAACCCCAGACATCTCCTTCCTGTATCCGGGCCTAGCCTCCTGTGTCACGTCCTCTCCCTTGGTGCAGCGCTAACCCCAGACATCCCCTTCCGGTATCTGATCCTACAATCATTCACTGGTAGGCAGGCTGAGGAGGAGGGGCTAGGAAGGTATATAGGGGCGGTAGGGGTCGGAGCCCGATCTCTCTTGCTCCTGCTGTCTTGCTCTTGTTTTCCTGCTTGGCCTTGCTGTGATGGCCTCTGAATAAAGTTCGTGTGTTTGCACTTCCTGATCGGCTTGTCTCTGTGTTTATCCGGGTGAGCTCCGAAGACTGGTAAGTATGACCTTGGCAGCCTGCTCCTTATAGGAGGAGAGTACACGGCACGACCGGCACACTGTACCTTGACCTCACCATAGTAATGTCATTTGGTTCCTCTTTGAGAATGAAGGATGACAATGAACCAGACCCAGGGGAGAGCGGGCTCAGACTTAACTGAATTCCTACATGATGTTCATCGCACCAAGTACATGTCCAAAGGCAATGTAACTGCTGAATGAGTCTGACTTGGCAATCATGAAAAAGATGGATTAGATTTTTTTTCTTGTTGGGAAACTAGGCGAATGAGGCTAGGGATAAGCTCCAGAGCATCAATATTTTGAAGTTTCTGAGAACATTTGTCACCCTTCAGCAGTACAGAAACAACCATTTAATTAGCAAGAATAATTAGCTAAACTCTGAAGACACTACATGGCAGCACTGTCTCCTCACAGTGGTAATACTCCAGGATAATTCTACTCTAGCCCAGTCCCCTGATCCCACAAGCCCTTGAAATCTCAAGTCTTGACCCACAGGATGTCTCCGGATCAATGTTTTCTCATAATCAGGGAAGACTTTGTCTTAAAAGATTGATTTGGAGGTGCATGTCATGTCATTTGCCTCATCTGCAGAAATGACCAATTATGGCCTTAGCAGACATCACTTGGACCAACTGGGAAAGGCTACAGTGGGATAGATTTCAATTCCATAAAGAAATGAATTTAATAACCAAAGATGTTTGTTAGAGGAAATGAAATGGACTCTTTCAAAGGTAATGAGATCCTTGTCATTTTGTGCTATTCCAAAAGAGTCTAGGTAACCACTGGTCAGAGGTGTTATAGCTAGAATTTGTGATTCAATAAATGCCTGAACTACCTGACTTCTAAAGATCCTTTCAATTCATCTTTTGTGCTTTGATGGCTCACATATTGCAGGACGTATCTCATCACTTTGTTGCTGCTACTATTACTCAGAGACCAGGTACAGCAGAAAATTATTTAAGTGCACCACTAATCAGGAATTCTCCAGAGTTTTCTGACAAATTATTTTCATTGTTTAATATTAATGAGGTTACATCGATTTTAAAATGAATGTACTAAATCTAACTATAAAGTTAAATTTTATTTTTAAAGTATTTATTGATGTCTTCTATTTTTACATCACTGTCCTAACTGAATACCACCCTACCACTCAGTAAGCCATTCTTTGTAACAATTAACTTTTGAAAGAAAGAGAAAGAAAATAATTCAGTAACATTAATCAATACAACAACTGAATCTGATCATATATGTAATGTTCCATATGCAATCTCTAACCTTTGAACATTTTCTCATGTCTTCTCCCATTAAGTTTTATAAAGAAAATGAGGTTCATTCTCTCTTCTGACAGGTACGTAAGTGTGGCTATGTGAGCTTAATTACAAATATAAGAAGTTTCTTCTTCTTCTTCTAGACCGTTGCCAGTCCTCTTGACTTGTGTCTTACCACTGGACTGTGAGTACTCTGGGGGAGAGAATGAGGCTGATGACTTTGAATAGCTCTGCCTCACTTAGACCCAATTCACTGACAAGTCAGGACATCACCTTTGTGATGTCATTGGTCCTTTTTGAGAACGAAGGATGACAAACAACAATAACAAGGAAGTTTCTTAATGCACTTACAACACATTTATAAACATCAATTACTGTTTATGAAACTCCACATATGCAACTGAACAGGGGGAAATGCTACTCATGAGACTGATTAATAGACCGATTTTTTTAATGCCGGGTGAAGTTTTCTGTAGTGGGATAAAACAAGACTACTTGAGCATCCAAGAAAAATCCAATTTTGACATATATATATATATATTTTTTTTTCTCAAAAGGTTTGCAAGATTACTATTGGCAATGTTTTCAAAGCATAGGGAGTTTCAAGATTGCACAGGACATGAGCAAAGCTGAGACAGCTGGTAGAATGGAGTGAGAATATGGGATTCCTAAATGTAATGATTTAAGAGCTTAGGTCGAGCTAACATGGCAGTCTTCTCCACCCATGAATAACAAAAGCCTGAGTTTTCATTCCAACTGGGATCATATCCTATTTCAAGCCTTTAACCAGACCAACAATACAACAAAAATGTATATGTAAACTCCAGCTATGAAGCCAAATGTGCATTGATGGATGATGCCACATTAAACACTTTAAAGGAATATTGGAAGAAGGTAACCAAACAACAGATGTATGTAATGGCAACCAAAAACATGAAATAAAGTTCGGGGATTCAAAATTTCTTTTTTATTATAAGCTCTGTCAGTCAGCCGTGCTGGGAAATATTTATAACTAGTAATTTTTGAACCAGAGGCAGGAACCATCATGTGTGGGACTGGAAACACAAAATCAAGATTCAAATCAAGTATCAGCCATCATGGGAAGTGACTCTGAGACTTTGAAAGTCCCCAAATGGGGAGAACAGGAATGAGTTTACTTAGGGAGCTGTGAGGTAAGAGCAGATCATTTGATAAGTTGCTTATTTGAACAAATTCTTTTTTATAAGTTCTGTAGTTCCTGGTTTTGTTGTTGTTGTTTGTTTTTAGTTTTGTTTTGTTTTTTTTCTCCTACAGAAAGCCTGAAAGTGCTTTATGTACCCTCTAAATGTAGCAGTAGGTTGGCATTAATTTTCTAACCTTTGCCTATTAATCTGCTTCTAATTGTCACTCGCTTGTTCAGGGTTCAGGTCTGGCAAGAAGCTCAAGATAGTTCAGGCATTTGGGGCCATCCCTTTCTAAGAAATGCTATTTGAGAAAAACAGAGAGTATGTTTTCTCCTCTGAGTGCCTCTCCTTCAGGGAAGATTGATCTGTTATCGACCACACCCTGCTCTTCCCTCCCAGACAAATTAAATATGGAGTGAAAGATGGATATAGAAAGGTTTTCAATTTTAATTTAAAACAAAGTCAAGGTCATGAGAAAAATGTGAGCTGAGCAATAGCAAACAGGAGAAGAACTCAGCAGTCACAGAGTTTTAGAAGCACTTGAACACAGGAAGCCATCAGGGTTTCTCTGGGGAGTGAAGGGATGAGTAGGTTATTGGAATAGGTTTGATTTCATGCAATAGGGAAGGTTTCAGTGGTAAAGTTGGCTTTCACATCCTTTTTGAGAGGTACAATGATCCTTATACTATGCTGAATAACTGTGCAATATTCTATTTTAAAACTAGAGATATACATTTATGTTCCACAACTATAAGTTGATACTATCCATATAAATATATTGTATGTATATGTATATAAGTATATTGAGAGAATTTTTTAAAATATATATTTATATGTACATTAAGGAAAAGAACTTGGAAAAAATTGTCAGTAGGTGAAAGGTGAGAGTGATCCTAGAGAATAGTGGTGCTACCTATTTATCATTATTGTTAAACAGCAGCTGGACTCAGCTGAAAGTAACCATTCCTTGATTTCCTTCTGCCTGGGGGAATAATAGAAAATGAGTAAAACAATCACACCGTCATGGGTTACAGCAAAGAACAACATGGCACTGTTTTCTCCATGGGGAAAAAAAAACTGACATCAAAAGTGTCGAGGCAAAGAATGTGTTGAAGCTCCCATATGCATTCTGTTGGCATATCCAATCCTCCCCAGAAGAACTGGCAGAAGAAACCAAAACATAACAGTGTTCATGATTCCAGAGCATTTCCGATAGACATGAAAAGGGATGTGTATCATCACAGTTGTAGTTTTTTGTTCCCAACATCCCAGGACTATAGACCTCAAAAAGAATTTGGCAGATTAGGGTGATGCTAACAGTGGGTAAGAAAATCCTTTGTGAAAAATATACTGCCGTGTCAATTTTTGGTTTCTGTTTTTCCAAAAATTCACGAAAATATACAAACATATAGATTACTTATTTCCTCAAAAAACAGTTATTGAGTATTAATAATAAGATAGAGGTTCTACAGACTACCAAATGATGCCTGAAGGAAATGGCATTCACTATTGAACATGTTGGCCCCATTTATGTAGGTCACAAGCCCTTATAACTTAGTTGGTGACCTTCAAGAATTGCTATAGCTTAAAATAAATGCAGCCAGCTTGTTAATGAGCTTCTCTGGAATTAATCATGTTCCTTCAGATGTATTGTCCACCACCAGGTTCATTTTCAAAGACTTTCCAACTTGTAGAAACTACCAGAGCTTGAAATCACCCAGCATAGTCTCCAAAGACCCAGGATAAATGGCATGATAAGGCATCAGGGCAGAATTTCAATGGAAGTTCTACATGTATAAAGATGAGACATCAATTAAATAGTATAAAATCTAACCATCAACACTTTGCAAGAAGTAATTAAAATAAAAACTTTCATTCTCATTTGGAGAATTTGAGGCACCAACCTGCAAAGTGAAGTATAAGAATGTGGGTCAAAAGAAAGCAATGAAATTTATGTTTCAAATCTACCACTCCATTCACTCAATATGGTTTCCCATTTCATTTAATTAATAATCAACCACTGGATGTAGAAAAGTAGTAATAATTAATCCGCTTTGGCATATTTTTACAGTGTAATTCTCTTCATTTTTAACTGTCTCTATTAGTTGTTTAAAATACGTCACTAAGGGAATAGGCAAATTAACAGAATGGTTAGAGTATTTGACTTCGTAAGGTATATATAATCAGACTAGTGAGCTGGACTGAGGCAATATTAATAATAGGTGAAAAATGTGTCCATTTCCAAATTTAGACTCCACTATTTCTTAGAAACCATTCCGAGCAAGCTAAAAATGTATTGAAGGGGGCAGCTAGGTGGCACAGTGGCTAGAGCACTGGCCCTGGATTCAAGAGGACCTGAGTTCAAATCTGACCTCAGACACATAACCCTTACTAACTGTGTGACCCTGGGCAAGTCACTTAACCCCATTGCCTAGCCAAAAATGAATAAATAAATAAAAATAAAAATGTATTGAATTAGAGACATGTTATGACAGAATACATAAAGAGCAAGCCTTGGACCAGCAAGAAATGACTGTTTGGTACCCAGGCAATCTGGAATCTTCAAAAATGGCATGAGCTTTAGTGCCCTGAATCAATTAAATTGCGGTGACAGTTTCAGTATCCAGGAGAGAAAAAAAAGAAAAAAAAATATTTGCATGAGATGGGGATGGAGTTGGGGGAAACTTTAGAGTAATGCAACAGTATAAAAGCAAAGATCTTTTCCAATACCCAACCCAATATTTTATTTCTTTTTGCTTATTCCATTAATTTGTTTTTTGAATTTATTTGGTATTTTATCCTTCTCCAATTACACGTAAAAATAATTTTTAACATTCATTTTTAAAACTTTGAGTTCCAAATTCTTTCCCTTCCTCCCTCCCCATCTAATTCCCCTCATTGAGAAGGCAAGCAATTTGATATAGGTTATACATGTGTAGTCCTGCCAAATATTTCCAGAACAGTCATGTTGTGAAAGAAAATAAAGATTAAAAACTCAAGAAAAATAAAGCAAAAAAAAAATATGTTTCAATCTGTATTCAGGCACCATCAGTTCTTCCTATGGGGATGGATAGCATTTTTCATCATAAGTCTTTCAGAGTTGTCTTGGATCATCGGATTGCTGAAAATAGCTAAGTCATTCACGGCTGATCATCTTACAATATTTTTGTTACTTCTTACGTAGAACATTTCACTTTACATCAGTTCATGGAAGTTTTTCCAGGTTTTTCTAAGAGCATCTTGCTCAACATTTCTTATAGCAAAATAGTTTTCTATCACAATCACATACCACAATTTGTTCAGCTATTTCCCAATTGATGGGCATCCCCTCACTTTCCGATTCTTTGCCACCAGAAAGAGCTGTTATAAATATTTTATACATTACATTTATACATTTATACATACAATATTTTATACAAATATTTTATCCTTTACCTTTTTGCTTTTTATCTCTTTGGGATACAGAACTAATAGTAGGATTGCTAGGTCAAAGGGTATGTATGGTTTTATAGTCTACTGAGCATAGTTCCAAATTTCTTTACAGAATGTTTGAATCAGTTCATGAGTCTGTCAACAATGCATTAATGTTTAATTTTTCCTGTGTTCCTTCCATTCATTTTCCTTTTCTTTTCTATTAGCTAATTTAATAGGTATGAGGTAGTACATCAAAATTGTTTTAATTTTCATTTTCCCAATCGATAGTGAGTGACAGCAATTTTTTTAAAATGGCTATGGATAACTTTGATTACTTCATCTGAAAACTGATCATATCTTTTGATCATGTATCAATTGGGGAATGGCTCCTATTGTTATAAATTTGGCTCAGTTCTCTATATGTTTGAGAAATGAGGCCTTTATCTGAGAAATCTGCTTCAAAAAATTTTTTTCACAGTTACTACTGGCCTGTATTTCACTCCATCCTGTTTCCGCCCCATTCCCGTTTATTCTAGTCTCTCTCCACTTTCACCTTGTCCCTCATCAAAAGTGTTTTGCTTCTGACTACTGGCTCCCCCAACCTGCCCTCCCTTTTATCACCCCCTTCTTTTATCTTCTTCCTCTCCTACTTTCCTATAGGTTAAGATAGATTTCTATGACCAACTGAGTTTGTATGATATTCCCTTCTTGAGCCAATTCTGGTAACAGTTGGGGTTCACTGACTCTGCCCCCCTCCTCCATCTTCCCTATTACTGTAAAATCTTTTTCTTGCATCTTTTGTGTAATATCATTTACCCCATTCTACCTCTCCCTTTCCCTTTCTCCCAGTACATTACTCTCTCATCTGTTATTTTTTTTAGATACCATCCCTTCATATTTAACTCACACCTGACCCCTCTGTTTATATATACTTCTTCTAACTGCCCTAATAATGAGAAAGATTTTTGTATAAATATCATTTTGCCACATAGGAATGTAAACAGTTTAATCTTATTGAATCCCTTATTATTTCTCCTTCCCATTTGCCTTTTTATGCTTCTTTCTAGTCCTACATTTGAAAGTCAAAATTTTCTATTCCACTCTGGTCTTTTCATCAGGGATGCTTGAAAGTCCTCTATTTCATTGAATGTCCATTTCCCCCTGAAGGATTACACTCAGTTTTGCTGAGTAGGTGCTTCTTGGTTGTAATCCTACCTCCTTTGCCTTCTAAAATATCATATTCCAAGCCCTCCAATCTCTTAATAAAGAAGCTGCTAAATCTTGTGTTATCCTGATTATGGCTCCATGATACTTGAATAGTTTCTTTCTGACTGCTTGCAATATTTTCTCCTTGATCTGGGAACTCTGGAATTTGACTATAATATTTCTGGGAATTTTCATTTTCAGGTCCTTTTGGGAAGAGATCAGTGAATTCTTTTAATCTCTATTTTAGCTTCTGGTTCTAGAATATCAGGGCACTTTTCCTTGATAATTTCTTGAAAGATGATGTCTAGGCTCTTTTTTTTTTTTTTAATCATGGCTGTCAGGGAGTAAAAAAAAAATTAAGTTCTCTCTCCTGGATCTATTTTCCAGGTCAGTTGTTTTTCCAACGAGATATTTCACACTGTCTTCTTCTTTTTTTATTCTTTTGGTTTTGTTTGATTGTTTCTTGATTTCTCATAAAGTTAGTAGCTTCCATCCCCTCAATTCTAATTTTTAAGGAATTATTTTCTTCAGTCACCTTTTGTACCTCCTTTTCCATTTGGCTAATTATGCTTTTAAAGAAGGTTTTTTTTAAGTGAATTTTGGTTCCTCTTTTTCCATTTGGCCTTTGTGCTTTTTAAAACATTCTTCTCCTCATTGGTTTTTTGGACCAAACTTGCCATTTGGCCTAGCTTATTTTTTGAGGTGTTATATTCTTCAGTATTTTTTGCAACTCCTTTACCAAGCTGTTGGCTCTTTTTTTCATGATTTCCTTCCATCACTCTAGTTTTTCTTCCCATTTTTTCCTCTACCTCTCTTACTTGGTTTTCAAAACCTTTTTTTGAGCTCTTCCATGGCCTGAGAACAATTCATATTTTTCTGGGAGGCTTTGGATGTAGGAGCTTTGATTTTGTTATCTTCTGAATCTGTGTTTTGATCTTCCTTGTCACCATAATAAGTTTCTATGGTTAATTTTTTCTATTGTTTGCTCATTTTCCCAGGCTATTATTTGACTTTTAACTCCTTGTTAAAGTAGGGCTCTGCTTCAAGGGTGAAGGGCACACTATCCCAAGCTTCAGGGGTTTTGTGCAGCTGTTTTCAGAGATACTTCTAGGGTCCTGTTTCTTCCAAGTTCTTCCAAGGTGGTATGATCTAAGGACAGGTGTGTTTACTACTCTCCTGGCCCATGCTCTCGTCTGTGAGCAATCACAAGCGCTCTTTTCTTCCCTTGAACTGTGACAAGGGTTCCCACTCCACTGTGGCCACAACTTCTTGGAGTAGTAGCATCCAAGTAGCATCCATACTGCTACTCCTCCTCACCCTGGAACTGCCAGCCATGATGGTCACCCAGATCCGAGTGTGGGCAAAGCAACAGAGTGCTGTCTTAGTACTAGTAAAGAGACCCCTGCAATCCCCGTGTGACCAGTTGTTTAACCCCCTTGCCATCTGTGGACTGAGAGCTCTGGAAGCAGCTGCTGCCCCTGCTGATTCAGGGGCTCCCAAGGCTTGCTCCTGGTTGCTTGGGGCCTAGTCTGTGTTGGTCAGCCTGTGTTGAACCGTGCTCTACTCTCACCCCAGTGTGACAGACTTTTCCTGCTGACCTTTCAAGTCGTCTTTAGCTGGAAAATTATTTCACCCTGTCCTTTTGTGGATTCTGCTGCTCCAGAAATTGTTTTATGGTAGCATTTAAAGGTGTTTGGAGGGGGTTTTGGGAAGGGCCCAGGTGAGTCACTTTCTTTTCTCCACCATCTTGGCTCCACCTCCATCCCCTAATACTCCCAATCTTTATTCTTTCATTCAAATCAACAACTAGACACTGAATGGATTTAACTGAACAAGGCTTCAATTAATGTATCATCTATACTTTAACAAACTGGCTATGGCATCTTGGGCAGGTCAGTGAATCTCTCTCAGTGTGCTAGATAACTTTCTAAGACTAGAAAGGTGCAGGGAAGGTACTGTCCTACATTGGCAGAAGGAGTTTCCTATTCCAATGAAAACACAGGTCCAGTCCCTAATCTGACAATAACAACAGTAGCCAGTATTTACAAAGCACATTGAGACTCCCTATTGCCTTCATGATCAAATATAAACTCTTTTGTTTAGCTTTTATAATCCTTCACAAACTGGTTCCAAACTTCTTTCAAAGTCTTATTGTATGTTATTCCATTTCTCTCTTGTTTCTGTTCTTCGTACACCATATTCCATTTCCTACCACCATGCTTTACTCCATACTTGCAATTCATCTCTGCTTGTTAGAATCTTGTTTCTTTAAAAACTTAGCTCAAGTGTCATATTCTATATTAAGTTTTTCCTGAACCTTCCAAATGCTATTGTCTTCCCCTCAACATTACCTTGAATTTATTTTGTGATATTTTGGTTATATTTATATATGGGTCTAGAGTCAGGAAGACTTGAGTTCAAATCTAGACTCAGACACTTACTAACTATGTGATCTTGCCAGGTCTAATAGGCTGGGGCTCCCTGGTCTTAAGTGGGAAGGATTAGGCTTATTTTCTTATACTCTTTGGCTCTTTATGCCCCAAAACTAGGAATTTTCTTAAAACCTGGGCTCTACTCATGCCAATGTCTCTTCAAATGCAAGACAAGAAAGATATTTAGTGGAAAACCTGCTTTAAGTAGTTACTATCTCTTCTATACAAAAGAAATACTCAGTACACAAGACCCATGAGCATATGGTGACAGATAGACTAAAAACAGAATACACTAACTTGTAATTGCTGCTATCCTCTCATATGAAGTCAAAATTTAAAAACACCAACATAAAGCATATAGCAGGACTACGGAGTAAGCACTTATACATTTTGCCTCAATATTGTCTAAACAATTTTATCCTATCTATGTCTTCTGTCAGTCCAGATCAAGTGCAGAGTTTTTCTCCTACTAGTGGTAAAGTAACCTGGAAAGGTTACATAGCTAACATCTTCTGATAGCAAATGCAGCACTACCATTCATTGTGCTGCCCAGGATAAGTGTTCAAGGTACTACTATATTTGGTGCTGGGGGTAGAAGAATGAAATAGGACAGAGCCCCTCATCTAGAAGAGTTTAGAATCCAATGGAGAAGGCAGGAATTATACAATTATACATGTATACAAATAGTGACACAAGGCACAATGGGATAAATGAAAAAGAAGGGATCCAAATTGTTACAAAGGGTTTGAGAAGGAAGACATTCAGCTGGCGATATAGAAAAGGCTTCAGATGGGCCTTGAAGGGTAAGAGGGAAAGTAATAACTAAGCTCCAACCACTACCATTCATAAAACTCAAAACCTGATCACCATAGTGATCACTGACCCTGCCAACTCCATGATGCCATACACCCAATTTCCAGTTTCCAGAATTGCCATAATGAGAGTTGTGGACTTCAGAACACACAAAACCAGCATGTTCCCTCAGAGTTCCATGAACAACCCGCTCCCATGAAATGTCCTGATCAGAATGCTGCCAGTTTGAGGCCCCTCTTAAGTATCCCTACCAGACGACTGCAGGCTTCTATCTCCTAGTGTTTATGCTTCAGTTGTAGACTTTTTGCATATTTGCTGGGCTACTTCTGACTTCCCTAATGGGCTCCCTCTCCCAATATCCTCAAGCTTTTAGGTATCATTTTGGGCAATCTTTGGGTCATTGAAGGTGGTTTCTGTTGTTTATCTTTGTATTTCCTATCGTTATTCCATATGATGCCTTTTTTAGATCTTTGCTGGAGTGGATGCGAGAGAGCTGGGCTCTTCTATGACCTTTCACGTCACTGTCTAAAATCAGTCTTTTGTGATTTTTCACCAACCAGCTTGGAAGTCTTCTCCCTCTAATAGTTTATCTGGGAAATCTGACTATTAAATTGGCAGAGAAGGGGAACACATCACAGTGACGATATCAATTGGCCCCAAATCATACTTTATTACACTTAAATGGGAAGACTTTTTAAGGACAATGGAAGTAGGCTGAATGTAACAGGAAAAATGTTCAACTTCGAAAATTTAAAGATTTTATGTTTGACTTGCACAGAGAAAGAATGAATCAGAATAAACTATCATACAACAAAGTAGCATTGATTGCCCTAAGTATTGGTTGATAGAGACCAAAACATTTGTAAAGATATGATGGGTCATTTACAATAAATAGATCACAATAGAAGGTTTTAAAGCATCCCTAATGGTTACTGCTCCCCTTGAGAAGAAGTGGCAACATACATTTTCATTTATGCCAGTGTGACCATCTCTTGGGGGACATGGGAAGGACACACTGTACAAAAATTATTAGAAAATAGTGATCAGGTTCCTGAGAATATTTTTACTACTGTTTCTTTTACTACAAATGTTGGCAGTCCCTATGCATGGCGTTGTGATCTGTTTACAAATATTAAGCTTTTGGATTATGAGGATGAACTTTTTCTTAACAATCATGCCAAGATGGAGATTCTGGAAAATTTAATGGATAGGGTTTGTAATAATGAAATTATAAAGGCTCACTAGATATGCAACCTATATTACAACTCCAGCAACTTTTATATTATCAAGTACATCCTACCAAGACAAAAGGACACCCAACATCAACCTGGACATAAAATGCTTTGGGTTTTTTTGTTGTTTGTCTGTTTTAAAATGGCAAATTTCAAATCATGGCAGTAGCTTGACAAATGTATCTCATTCAATCACATTTCTTGCTGGAGGATTTTCAGGATGCAGTAAAGAAACCCTATGATTGTTGTTTGATGAATTTGAATACATCCAAACACATGAAAAACTGACTAGCTGTGTCTATCCTGAGTAAATATCGGGTGAATTTCTAAAGGCCTAGGACTGTGATCACTGTAACTGTTCCTGCAAGTCTGTCCTGAAATGAATATATTTTAGCGTGTATGATGACAACTACTCCTGTTAAGACCCCTCATGCGATCCGTTCCTCAAAAAAAGAAAATCATGGTGACTTTCCAATAAAATATTCTCCTCTGTTTAATTTTAAAGACGTTAACAAATTCAACCAGTTCCAATATCATTGAATGTTGCTCTCCCCTTATACTCATATTTGCATTCCAGCCAAACTGGCCTCTTTATTCCTCATACAAGACAATCTTTCTCCCCCATGACAATCTTTCTCCCAGCTTTTCCACTACTTTTCCCATGGGCTGGAATAAACTCCCTCTTCATCTCCAACTCATCCATCTCTTCCTTCTAGATGTAGCTTGAGCATTACCCTTTATAAGAATCTCCTTGATCACTAGTGCCCCCTCTCCCAAACTCTTATGTATTTAACTACTTTGTAATAATTTGCATTTATATTTTTGTGTGTACCTATGTATGTACTTCCTGTCTTCTTTCCCACTATAGTGTAAATTGCTTGACTTTAGCAATGGTTTCATCTTTAAATTTTATCCCCAGTACCTAGCATAGTGCCTAGTACATAGTGCCTGGTACACAGTAGGTGTTTAATAAGTGTTTGTTAATTGATTGAGATGGTCCACTGCTTCTGATGAAATATTTTCAGCCAAAGCTAAAATGGTTCTCCACATGGGAAGATGAAATTTCCATTGTGATTGTGATTGGTCAGTGTTTGTAAAAAAAAAAATGTAAAAGCAAAACAAACAAAAAAGTTTGATAAACACATCACCTTCCAAACAAAGAAATGACCATTGAAACAACCAGAAGGGTTTGGAGGACTTCCTCTAAGTGAAGTTGAACCTCTGGCTTCTAGCCTCTTGGTATGACACTAAGGGAATATTTAAAAAAATGTACCCAGTACCTCACCACCAGAGGGAACCATTAAGCAAAATCACCACTGTGAGCCCTCTAATTCTGAGGATCTCTTTTATAGGCAGCATAGGAGATAGCATTCCAAACCTGGAGTCAGGAAGACTTTACTTCAAAACTGGCTTCAGATATTTACTATCTGTGTGACTCTGGGCAAGTCAATTAACCTTTGCTTGCATCAGTTTCCTTAACTATAAAATGGGGTTCACAATAGCACTTAACTCCCAGGGTTGTTCTGAGGGCCAAATAGTTGTCAAGTGCCTAGCAAAGGGACAGGCATATAGTCAATGTGTATTTTTTTTTTTTTATTATTTTCCTCCTTCTGATATAAACGACCTTAGCGCCAGTAGTGCGTAAACCCAATTTCAGTATATGAAAAGCCTGAAGGAGGAACTTAGTGCAAGAGAAAGAAAAATAAAAAAACTACCCCATCACAAAAGAAAATAAACAAGCAATGCGATGGTCCCCTGTAGTGGTAAAGTAGTCACCAGCGTGACCAAAAATGGAGACAAATGAATTCTGGAAATTTCAGACTTCATCTCTTCCCCCCGTTCAGAAGGACTACGTCTGAGATTTTCCTTATGGTGGTTGAAGCTATGAGTATTTCACAATAAATCTATTGATGTAAAATGTTGACAATGAGCAAAAGCATTACCAGGAACATCAGTGCCAAAACACCCACAAGAGCACTTCTCAGACAGTCCCTCGAGATAATCTGATTCAAACTTGCCATCTATACCAAATGTTGTAGGCTGGGTCTGACTCAGAACACTCCATTTATGATTGAGGTTAAAATTAAATGTAACTCTCATAGACTATCTAAAATTGAACCAAAAAAAATGTCCTTAATAACATGGAAAGGATATT
>NW_020954411.1:0-3233 GCF_900497805.2 Vombatus ursinus
CTGTAAAAAGGGAGGATTCTACTAGGTGGCCTCGGAGGTCTCTTAAAGATTGAAGTCTATGATCCTATGATTTCCAGTTTTTAGAAACTCCAGGTTAACTGATACAAGACCCTTGGCCACATCAGCCAACAGAATAACCTAGATGGATTTCTCTCCTTTAAGCAGAGAGGCACAAGGTCATCTTCCAGCTTAGTATTAGAACAGAAATCTTTAGAAGTAAAGAATTTGAAAATGGCAAACTACAGTATATATGTGTAACCAAATGAGCCACAATTTAAAAGCTCATAACTGAAAGTTAATCAGCCAAAGAATTAGAGAGAGAAAGAACAAAGGAGACAAGTGCCCAGTGCTAGATTTCATATTTCAGGCCCAAAGATTAGAAGCATAATAAAGGTTTAAACCTTATAGAGCAGCGGTATCAAAGTAAGCCACAACTTCACTCAGAAAACCACAAATCAATATTATCTATGTTGTACTGTATTATTATTCATTTTGTTAAACATTTCCCAACTATATTTTAATCCGGCTCAGGCCCCATTCAGAGTCTTCCTGGGCCTTGAGTTTAATGCGTCTGTTAAGGGGCACAGAACTGGAAAGTTAGCTGACAAAGTAAAAGATAAAAAGCAATTGGTATTACTGGCATATATTTGCGTAATTCTTACTTCCTCCAGTTCATCATTGAACACTGGCTGGGAGACAAACACATAGAATTGGGTGTGTAATGAGGTTATTTGAACATCCCCTAAGTACATTAAATTAAGACAAATCCACTGTCATCAAATTCAACCCAGACTAACAAAAGTAAGGGTGTGGGTGAATATGAATTTTTAACATAAAAATAAGATATGACTCTACCTTGTATAAATTCTTAAAGTACTTTTTATCTGTATCACTGCTGGGACAGTAAAAAGGACATTAGACTTGTAGTCTGAAGACCTAGATTTGAATCTCCGTTTCACTGCTTCCTAGCATATATGAACAAGCTTCTTGACATCTGACCCCCTGTTGCCTTTTCTTGAATAAGAGCATAACGGTGATATACACTGAATGATGTACAAGTTTGTTGTGAGAAAAGTGCTTTGTAAAGTACAAAATAAAACATGAAGTGATATTGCCTTGTATTATAGTCTTTTAATGTATTTATGCCTTGTTTTCCCCAACTAGATTTCTTGGGGGCCAGGAACTGTATTTTATAGAGTAGTATTCCAGATCAACCACAGTGACCAACACATTGCAGCAAGTGCTCGATAAACATCTACTGGATAGATAAAATTGGTATAATGTTTTAAAGTTCTCATTATGGCTCATTTAACCATTGAAGAATCATCACTATGAAATTCCCAAGCATGGTTAAAGCTAATGAACACTTTGCAGGGGCATTTGTAAAAACAGCTGACATGTGTAATGGCACTACAAGCAATGAGTTTCAGTCATGGTGGTAGGCGGTCAGTAGCCTGAAATGAATGTGATGAATTACCCCAAATCATTAATTAACAATAGCAGCAAAAAGCAGAGCATTAAGCAAGATCATACACAGATTTACAGTTTTGCTTTTTTTAGGGGGGGGGGAGGGTGGGTGGAGGATAGTGTTGTGATTATATCAGTGTAAAGAACTCCCAGTATGGAAACTCCCCCCATTGATGCAAGTCAGCAGCTTGACTAACATATAGTCTTGGAGAATAGCTTGAGATGGTAAGAATTTAAATGACTTGCCCAGTAGCACGCAGCCTGTATATGTCAGAGGCCTGTCTTGCCAGATGTCTCATCAGAGGCAAGACTACAAGGAACATTTGATTTTCTATCCACTTCATCAGGTGACTCTCAATTTAGATACGATGCACATCATACTGTGCCCCCGAAACTTTGCAGTTACATAAAGTAAAAGTCTTGGAAAACACAGCATGTGTTAGTTCTCTATTCTCACAGAAGTCCTATAAGGGGTTCTTCTATATATATATATCAAAGACTAGCTTCTTCAGTTTTAAAAGTATAGTCATTAATGGAACCAACCCTTACAAACGCTGAACAGAAACACAACAAAGGCCAAGTACCTTGCTCTTGTACTTCTGATGGCCAAGCCGGAATTTCACATAGGGATCACTAAATCCATTTGAGTCTATGGCCTTGAGATCTCATCCCTCTATCAAAGTGATGCTGACTATCCCTCTCCATAGGTGGGATTTTCTGTGCAGGTCTGAGAGACATAAGCTTTGGGTCTGAAACTCTGGGTAAAGGAGAAGAGAATTACTTTATAATATGACAAATAAATTATTTGATACTCAAGTTTTTTTATTCTATTACTGAAAAAGAGAGAATCAAATTTTTCAACTGGTTTGAAGATTTAAAAATATGTATCATACAAGTTAAACATAACGCTGTAGCAGTTTTCAAGATCTTTATGAAGAGTTTCATGAATTAAAAGTCATCAAAATGCACATTTAACTTGTAAGACAGTCAAGAGTCCGAACTCTTCAAATCCCCATGAGTTGTAGGAACCTCAAGAAGATCTGGAATTTCTGCAAATGCTGATGACCAATAATCACCTCTGCAAGTCATTTATGAAAGTAATTGATGATACTTAATAGTACAACCAAGTCATAGCAATTTGTAGCTTGCCGACTTTTGCTTTAGGTGATCTATTTTCTTTCAGGTTTGGACACTATTGTTACAACTCATTCTTCTCTGTAGGATTACTAAATAAGATTCTGGAAGCAAAATACCACTACCCCCTCTCTCTTGGTACATAGAGAGATCCACTGAGATTCTATCCATTGAAGAGGATGATGTTCAAAAGGCTTGGAGTTGCAGTTTACTGTTGACCTTGATAGAATGACTAAAATCAACCAAACAATTGGCACTCATATCTAAAGCCTGCTTTCCCACAGGGGAGAGAAATTATACTTTAAAAACTCTAAATGCATGCTTTATGTGATGAATATATGCTCCTGATTTTATTTCTCCTTTAGATGTTTAAATATTTTTTCTTGATTGAATTTTGTCAGTTATGGTCACTTCTAAATTATGATAATATTGAACTTGAATGAAATCAGAACTGCATATAAGGTAGTAACACTATCTATATCAGTATTAAAGATAGCCTAATGGGAGATATACTTGGTATACAAAATGAAGTAAGAATTCAGTCTATGATCTTGACACTTCTTACTTTGGCTTTCATGCAAAATCATTTTTGACTAGATTTTATCAGTGTAGGGAGCTCTCAATTAGAATTT
>NW_020954412.1:0-10358 GCF_900497805.2 Vombatus ursinus
GGACACTTACTAGCTGTGTGACATTGGGCAAGTCACTTAACCCAAATTGCCTAAAAAGAAAAAAAGAATGACAGAGATAGGAATGTGACCTTTATTGTAAGCCTGTCTTGAAGGCTAACTCTAGTAATGGCAAAAAGCATATGAAGCTGTCTCCCTGAGAGATGACATTAGCATTGTGTCCTGCTTAGCTGGCCTTCCAACTGGCTCAGAGCCATCAGGGGAGCACAATAGAATCTTTGTAGCCCCTGGACTGGGTGCCAGAACAGGACTTAATACTGTTGGGCAGAGACAATGGACACTTTGAGCTCAGAAATCCAGGTGAGTCTCCAAGGAGAGCAAGGGTCACAGTTGGTAAGGTAGGGCTGGTCCAAGCAGTGAGCCGCTAGAAAAGGCTGTTTTGTTCATAAGCTTAATCAGGATGTGGACATAAACAGGACAGGTCAGACTAACTTTTTTCCCTTCTGATATAGTCGCTAAACTGACACATTACAGAATTTACCTAGAATTCAGAAAAGCATTGGGTTAAGTTTCTCACACTATACTCGTACAAAAAGTGGGGAGCCGTGAGGTAAAGAGTAGTTCCATTAAAGAAAAAAATTAATATCACACTTTGTATTTTAGGCACAAGTCTGCCAGAAATGGTTTTTATTGATATTTAAAATTTTTTAATTAACTTTAAATTTAACTTAAATTTGAATCAACTTTAATTTTAAATTAATTGATTTAATAATTAATTATTGCTTAATTAATCTTTATTAAATTAATGAGGTTTTTAATTATTAATATTAATTTAGTTTAACCGTTTAAACTTAACATTTTAAATCTAAGCATTTTTATTTAGAGAAATATGCAAATCATAAAAGTCATATCAGGCATGCCTCTAACACAAAACATTTTGAAGTAACAGTTATGGGAATATTGAACTGGGAAAATTTCACTATGACAAAGTTTAGGGATAAAATACTGTTTCATCTGGTAGAACAGGAGTCCTTTTTTGGTCATGGGGTATTTCTGTCATGTCATGTTGCTTCTTGAGCAATGGGGGTAATAATAGTAAGGGGTTCTAACAGAAGTCCTATCTTGAACTTAGAACAGCAGGTGCTGGGAGTCTAGGTCTGTGGGGAAAGCAGATATTCCCCAGAGTTCAGGGCTAAATGATACGGGGAGGTTTTTATTCAGGGCTGGAGCACTGTGGGGAGGCAAGTGAGTTCCTTCCTCACAGTAATAGATGGCTAAATCCTCAGGCTCCAGCCTGCTGATTGTGAGGGTGAAATCTGTCCCAGACAAACTGCCAGAGAATAGATTGGAAACTCTGTAAATCAGGAGTTTGACAGCTTGTCCTGGTTTCTATTGGTACCAATGTAAGTAAATGTTCCCATTGTTGTGTAAGAGGCTCTGACTGGCCTTGCAGTTGGTGGTGACTCTCTCTCCCAGAGCCACAGACAGGGAGGCTGGAGATTGGGTCAGAACCAACTCTTGTGGTTCCCCTTGTGAAATTAACCATGAGACATTTGAGGTTCTAGAACCAAGATTATTTGTGCTCCTTTCCCAAACTCTCCCTTCAATTTCTGATCACAACAGTTGATAAATTCATCTCTCCAAAGCCCCTTTCTTCTAACTCCTATATCATCTCTCAAAGACTTTTCTCACTGAGATAGTGAATGCAGTAAAGCTCACATTGCAAGGGGCCTCTCCCAGCCTTCTGTCTTTCTCCATAATCTCCTCCCCACATTCTCCTTCCTCACCTGGGAGCCATAGGAGGAAGAAAAAAGGAGCTGAGCTGAGGACTCCATCTCCACAGTGAGCTCTGTCCAGTGCTGATCCCTTCTCCAGCAGACAAGCAATGATGGAATTCATCAAGTTTAGTCTAGTTTAATTGATTTGATAAAATGGAGTCGTAGGATATGTAAGCTAGTGCCTACTACAGAGAAAGTGCTCAATAAATGCTTTTGAACATTGAAATGATTGGAATCTTACTGCAATCATTTCTTTTATAACAGATATCCCCCACAAACAAAACAAAGTCTAACTTTCATCCACTGCCACCCTAAATCCAAGTATTGCTGAGTGCACCAAAACTTGATTACAGCTAAAGGTTGTGAACTGTCCATGGAGCTTTTGCTACCAGAATTCACTTTTAGGTGATGCAGCACTAAATCACTAAATAGATGCTGCCTCAGACAAACTGAGACTGGGGGGAAATCTTAGCATAAAAAGACCAAGGTCTCCCACTGCATCCAGGGCCATCTCCAGTCATTGTAAACTACATCTTGCCACTGGACCCAAATGGCTCTGGAGGAAAAAGTGAGGCTAGTGACTTTGCTCAGCCCTGCATCACTTAAATCCAATTCACTTGCAAGTCAAGACATCACCTTCCTGATGTCATTGGTCCACTTTGGGAAAGGTTGAACAGCAGTGACTAGCAGAAGAGCAATGGTACCCTCTGCTGGTCAGAGGGAGGAGTGACAGGAGGCATTCTTCATGTTCCTCATCCCTTTTCCAAGTTCCAGCAACAGGGATTGTTAGGGCTAGAATAGGGACCTGAGAAATCACCTAGGAGGGTGTTAAGGGCCAGATGTTCATTGTCACAGTGGAAATGAGATAACCAGCTTTGGTGAGCAAAGTAGTAGAGCAAGAGTTTATATCTATACAGAAAGGTCTAACTTTCAAACCACTCAATATTGGGTCTTTTGACCCTCACAACAACCCTGGGAAGCTAGGTGTCCCTATTAGCCCCATTTGGATGTGAAGGAAATGGAGTCGCAGAATGATTATTTATTTATTAATAGTTGGGGGGAGAAGTGAAATACAAGTCCTCATGAATCCAAGCACATTATTTTCTTAGTGTCTTAGCTAACAAATATTCAAACTGATTCTGGAAAGGAGCATCCCTGTGCTACACAAACTCTCCAGATCTGGGTACAGTTGGCTTGTAATCCTTGGAGTAAAGTCCGTTAAGACATCTACATCATTATTCTTCCTGATGCATGCCTGGGTGCAAGGGGGCAACATTTTAAGGACACAAATGCACAAGACTTTACCTTCTCTTTTCGTACCTGGATATGGGCTGTCCCCCATCCTTTCTGATGCTTCACTTCCTAACCCCCACACCTCAGGAACCCATACTTTCTTTAAGACTCAGCTCAAGCAGGGCTTCATCTTGATCCTTTTCTCAATGTCCCCCAGCAGTAAAATCCTTCATCCTGAGAGAAAGAGGGATCATTTAGAATCCAAGAGTTATATCCTGCTAATCATCTCCCATTAATTGACCATTCAGGGATATCCTTAAGGACAGATAGCAGGGGTGTTTACTCAGTAAAGAAAAAAGCCATACTCAGACCCACATAGGTAAGCTGTTTGTTTCACCTGTACATATAAAAAGTTAGAATTTTTACAACCAGTCTCTCTGATAAGTGCCTCATTTCTAAAATATGTAGATATTTAACTCAAATTTAAAAGAATATAGTCAAAATCTTTTTCTGCATCTATTAAGATGGTCATGTGGTTTCTCTTAGTTTTGTTGTTGATATGATCAATTATGCTGATAGTTTTCCTAATATTGAACCAGCCCTGCATTCCTGGTATGAATTCTACCTGGTCATAGTGTATTATTCTTGTGACAAGTTGCTGTAATCTATTTGCTAGTATTTCATTTAAAATTTTTGCATCTATATTCATTAGGGGAAATTGGTCTGTAGTTTTTTTTTTTCTGTTTTGACTCTTCCTGGTTTAGATATCAGCACCATATTTGTATTATAAAAAGAATTTGGTAAGATTCCTTCTTAACCTATTTTCCCAAATAGTCTATATAGTATTGGAATTAATTGTTCTTTAAATGTTCAGTAGAATTTGCTTGTAAATCCATCTGGCCCTGGTCTGATCCTGAATGAAATGAGCAGAACCAGGAGAATGTTGTACACAGTAACAGCTATGCTGTGTGATGACTAATATTGATAGATGTAACCCTTCTCAGCAATACAAGGATCTAAGACATCTCCAAAGGCCTCATGATGGAAAATGCTATCCACATCCAAAGAAAGAATTATGGAGTTTGAATGTAGATTGAAGCATACTATTTGCTATTTTTTTTTCCTTCCTTCTGTTGTGTTTTGTTTCCTCTTTCTGGTGGTTCCTCCTATTGCTTCTAATTCTTGCCTACAACATCACTAATGTGAAAATGTTTAATAGGAATATATATGCATAGCCTATATCAGATTGTGCACAGACTTGGGGAGAGAGGTGGGGAGGGAGGGGGAGAAAAATTTAAAACTCAAAAGCTTATGGAAGTGATTGTTGATAATTCAAAATAAATAAATTAAAATTTTTTAAAAAGAGAAAAAAAGAATACAAGTCATTCCCTAATTGATAAATGGTCAAAGAATATGAACAAGCAGTTCTCAGATGAAGAAATTAAAACCATCTATAGTCATATGAAAACATGTTCTAAATCACTATTGATTAGAAAAATGCAAATCAAAACAACTCTGAGGTACCACATCACACCTATCAGGTTCCTGGCATGGCACTGTCCAGCTTTCATAGGCATACAACGAATTGAAACTGAATTGTCTTAGGAAGATTCTGATGATCACCTGGTTAGAGAAGGCACCAGACACTGAGGTCCTTTCTTGAACTAAACTGCCACACATTCAAACTACTGCAGAGAGCACAGCTTTGATGGGCTGGACACCTTGTTTGAATGTCAAACATTGAAAGCTTATCAAAAAGAGAATTTTTAGGGAGAACTCACACAGCACTAGTGCTCACATAGTGATCAGAAAAAGTGATACAAGGACACTCTCAAGGTCTCTTTTAGGAACTTTGGAAGTGATTATGGGACATGGCAGATGCAGGACCACCAAACATGGTGTGCCATTATCAGAGAAGGTACTGTGCTCTATGTGCAAAACAGAATTGAAGTAGCTCAAAAGAAACTTGATATGCTCACATGTTCACACAGACTATTTGTGCCCGACCTGTGGTAGAGCATTTCAAGCTCATTTTGGTCTAATTACCCAGTTAGACAGACTGTAACTTGATTCTAAAAGAGTGATGTTATTTTGATCGTCTTTGCAAATGAAAGACAATAACCTTTCCAATGTGGTTCAGGGAAATAGTGAAGGGGAGGGATACACATAATACTTGAAAGAAAAAAATGTTGTTGTTGTTCATCCTTAATTCTTGAAGAACAGTGACATTAGGAGGGTGAAGTCTTGACTTGTAAGTTTATTAAGTTTAAGTGAGGCAGAGCTGTGCAAAGTCATCCACCTCACTCTCTCCTCCAGAGTTACAGGGATCCAGTGGCAAGACACAGATCAGGACAACTAGTGATGGCCCCGATGCAGTGGGTGAGCTTGGTCTTTTTAAGTGACAGTCTTCCCCAGGTCTCAGTTTGACTGAAACAATACCCATTCAGTGAGGTACGTCTTGAGGCAAAAGATAGCCTAGTTTGACCCCCCAAAAGAATCAGTCTGGGATGGGAAGACCCTCAGAGTTTCTGGTCAGACCAGCACCAATATTTACACTTCAAAGAAAAAAAAATGAAAGGCAAAAATAGACAGCAAAATTGTAATACTTGGAGATAACAAAATACCACTTTCAGATTTAGACAAATTAAAAGGATAAGCAGAAAGAAGTTTTAGCACCTAATGTACTGTTGGGAGAGGGGACCAAGGCAGAGTGAAGAGTCAGGGATGGCTTCTATGTTGCTACTGTAGAGGGAATAAACCAAATCTGGGGAAAATAGCCTCTCCCCAGAAACAGTTACCTTAGATATCAAAGAAGCTGAGCTTTCTTACAGGGTTATGGAAACAGAGACAGACCCTCAGTCTGTACTTTATTCACAGGATAATCCCAATGATTCTGTTTTGAAGAGACCTCCAGTAATGGGGCAGTGCCCCAAGATATTTTGAGGGAATTCACTAGAGAACTACCTCCTCTGGCCTTGCCACATATTCTGGGCAAGAGAAAACATCCCCACTGAAACAAACTTTGCAACACCTGAGACCAGGGTTCTCCCCAAACCCAAATCACCTGACATCCTGACTCTATTACCCAAACACTCCAATGAAGAAAGTGGCTGTCTAGCCTCCCCAGATGGACTAAGACTGGGTCAAACCCTATTTATTTCTTTATTTCCCTTTGTTCCCTCAGGGCAGCTCCAGGGAGCTGATGCTGCTTTATCTCCAGGGAGGAATTCCAGCTAGATGGTACAGGGGAGAGAAGCCTGGACCTGGAGTCAGGAAGAACTGAGTTCAAATTACACCTCAGATACTTCCTAGCTGTGTGACTCTGGGCAAGTCACTTAACATGTTTTTCTCACTTTCCTGAATTATAAAGTGGGGAGAATAATGGCACCACCCCCCAAAGGCTGCTATGAGCATTCCATTGGTCAAGAGCTTGGTAGTGCCTGGCACATGGTGCTATATAAATGCTAGCTATTATTACTTGTATTTCTCTCCAGGAGGTTCTTAGGACCTCTGGGCTGAGGAATTCCCCAACACTAACCTCAACTTGCTTAAGGCAAGACACTGTTTCTCCATTGCACCCCAGTGCAGTGTCTGGAACATACAGATGAGGAAACTGAGGCTAAGAGATCAAGTGACTTGACACAGTTGATAGGTATCTGAGGCAAAGTTCGAATTCAGGTCTAGCTCATGAAGATCCACTACTACCCATTGTACCACACAACTTCATGGAGAAGATGGAGAATTAGCTACAAAAAAGCAGCCCTAGGGCTGAGGGAGAGTTATTCCCATGAGGAAGGAGGTGGGCAGGGAAAAAGGGGGACCTAGTCAGATCACAGGAATGACTTATTGATCCATTGGTTAAATAACAAATTCATAGTAGCAAAGGTGAATGAGGCAGGATCTGAACTCAGGATTTCCTGGCTCCAGGCCCAGATCTCTGTCCCCTGTACTCCTTAGCTGTCAGGGTTCTATAGATAAAGACATACATCTATCTGTTTATCTCTCTGTCCATCTATCTCTGTCTCTCTCACTCTGGCTACTGATTTCTGTATCCTATGCAGACTGAATTGGAAGTGAGAAGCTCCCAATCAAAACCTTCTCTCAGGTAGTTTGGCAACTTTTCTATAAGGTACACTTGTATGGAAGTGCTTCCATCCCTGAGAAGTTAAGCACTTTATTCAGTATTACATGGCCAGCATGAATCTGAAACTGGACTCCATAATGGGTTTCTTGACTACTGGGTCAATCAATTAATCAATAAACATTGATTGAGTGCCTATTATGTGTTATGAACTCTGCTAAGTGCTGAAGACAGAAAAATGTGCAAAACTAAGTTCCAGCCCTCAAAGAGCTTACCATCAAATGGGGAGACATCATGCAAACAAGTCTATCAAAATCAAGCACCTTTCTGTCTATCATTCCATATTGCATAATCTAAATAACATATTTATGCCACTGATAATTATATCTCTATCATCTGTATGTCATATACATCATCCATATACGTATCTATGTAAGTTGGGAGAGGGAATGAGTACAGAGAGAAATGAGGAAGGACCCAAGCTGGGAAAGACTGGCTCGAGCCCACCAAGAATATTTGGGGAAATACTGTCAGCCCTGGGATGTGGCTGCTAAGTGTCTGTTCTACTAACTATGTAGCCTTGTCACTTTGATCAGACCATTAAACCTCTCTTCCAGTTAACGCTATGATAAAACACAAAATCCTCACCCTGGCATTTAACATTCTCCACAATATGGCTCCCTCCAACCTCCAACAAGGAGCTTCAGGTATATCATGTGACCAGAGCCAGACCAGAGCCAACCTCCAAGTCCCCCATTGGAGGAGGATTGAGTGTGGCCAGAAAACTCAGGAAGCTGCAGTCTGGACCTGAATGTTTATTAGTTTGTTTTTAATCTGTCTTCTCTGAAGCTGGTTCTATCCTTCCTCACTCTGGCTGGATTCTTGGACTGAAGATTTTGTCCATAGATTCTCAAGCTAGATTTACCTTCCTTCCAAATATTTGAAATACAGCTAAAAAATTAATAAAACTAAAGCTGTCTTTGGAGGGGTGTTCCCAACTAGCTAGAGCTAATAATCAGGAAATCAGGGGCCATGTCCAGAGATAAAAGTTACAGGAATTTGGAAGGATTTTTCAGCACACTCTCCCATAAAGGATCTGTGCCCATCAGTGGTTGTGATACTTGGAGGTTCTTTCAGGGGCCAGAATGGGAGTCTGAAGCCATTCCATAATACATGCTCTCCCAGAATCTGCCCAAGCCATTGCCAAGCAACGATGGAATTCCTCAAGGTTAGTCCAGTTTGGTTGATATGATAAAATGGAGTCTCAGTCCATCTCCCCTAGTGCCTAATACATAGTAACTGCTCAGTGAATGCTTTTGAATTGAATTCAACTGATTGGAATCATGCTGCAATCATCTCTTTTAGAAAAGATGTCTTCACCAAACAAAACAATGTCTAACTTGCATCCATTGCTATCCTTTTTCCAAGTGTTGCTGAGCACACCAAAACTTGATTGCAACCAAAGGTTGTGAACTGTCCATGGTGACTGTGCTAATAGGATTCACTCTCAGGTCATGCAGCACTTAATCACTGAATGGATGCTGCCTCAAACAAACTGAAACCTGGGAAAGACCTTAGCTTATAAAGGCCAAGGTCTCCCACTGCATCTGGGTCCATCTTTAGTCTTCCTGATCTATATCCTGTCACTGGACCCAGATAGCTCTGGAGGAGAGAGTCACTTTACACAACCTTACCTTGCTAAAGTCCAATTCATTTGCAAGTCAAGACATCACCATCCTGAGGTCATTGGTCCTCTTTGAAAAGGAAGGACAAACAACAATCTATGAGAGGAAGCTTATTGGAACAACAAAATCCTTATTATTAGGATAAGAAAAAAGTGCAGATGGGCTCTTCATAAGGAGAATATTTCAAAAATTAGAAGTATCAAACAACTGAATCTATCAATTTTACTCAAGGAAGGCATCCCATTTTGAATCAAAGCTGGAGGCTGCTGAGCCAGAGCTGGTTCAAAGCTGTAACTGTCATACATATTACTCTAGGTGGAATTTCATCATTTCAATAATCAGTGGCCAGACAAATTCTCATAAAACTTGGATATTATAAACATACTTGCAAGCTGCCCCTCCCCAAACTCTACTTTGGCTGTTAGAGGTCTTAATTACTCAGTAAAGCACTTCATTACTTTCGAATTGGACAACCTCTTCTTTAAGCAACTTCTTTCCCAGGGCTAATAAGATTTTCCGACCTTGCCCAAAGAGAAGGTCCCAAAGCATTTGGTTAGTCCCCAAAGAACTGGGAGAATTTATAAGTCTTTTCTACTTTTCCCAAAAGGTAAGTCATTATTTTTATTCTTTTTAAAGCCAAATATATCCAATGATATACTTAGCAGTCGTTAACCATGGTAACCACATTCTCCCACATTCTCTAACAGTTTAGTTCATCATTTCACAGCATCTAGATCAAAAGAGAAGTTGATTTCTTAAGTATACAAATGCATCATCCTCTAGATATGATTTTTAAAATTAACCACATTTCTTAACAAATAGTTCCCCAAAATCACAATAAAATTTTGAAGCATAATAACAAAAGCAATATTACAGATTTAAAACAAATCTTTTGACAAGACAGATTTAAAACAAAATCTTGCTGCCAATCAAATGACATCAATTCAGTTGAATATATTTTCCAAGCTATCTTACAGAACACATCACTTTGTCCAGCTATGATTTTAATACTCTACATTGAATGGATCTCAAGTAAGACTTTTCCTATGTATAGTCAAGCACTCTTCAAATCCAAGGCACATCATTCAACATCAAGTCTGTCTTCAGCCACTGATTCCAAAGAGCCCAAAGTTGCTCAATTCTATGAAAACCTAAAACATTACCTAGGGAAAAAAGGCAGAGTTGTCAAAGTTCTATACAATTAGTCAAAGCAAGACCTGGAACTGATTGAGTCTCAGATCATGAGGTTCTTATTGTGAAATTTAGACCCAAATTGAAGAAAATAGGGGAAACCCATCAGACCCAACAGATATGACCTAAATAACATTGCTTATAAATGGGAAATGGAAGTGATGCATAATTTTAGAGATCTAGTAGATAGAGTGCCTGAAGATCTATGGACAGAGGTTCTTAATATTGTTCAGGAGGAAGCAATTGCAAGTATTCCAAAGAAAAAGAAGGGGAAGAAAGCAAAATGGCTGTCTGATGATGCCTTACAAATAGCTATGGAAAGGAAGGTATACCCAAATGAATTCAGAATTCCAGAGAATAGCAAGGAGAGATAGGAAGGTTTTCTTAAATGAGCAATGCAAAGAAATAGAAGAAAACAATTGAATAGGAAGG
>NW_020954412.1:10368-13411 GCF_900497805.2 Vombatus ursinus
TATTTTTATATATGTACACACTTATATGACCTTCAGGTGAAGGTCTTCCCACAGTTACTGCTTTTATAAGGCTTCCTTCCAGTGTGAATATTGTGGGCCCTAGTGACCTGCATCTTCCAAGAAAAGGTAGGTCCTCATTGAGTACATTCACGTCTTCTCTTCATGAAGATTCCTTGATGCAACGGAAGAGATGATCTCTGGCTGCAGACCTTTGCGAATGAGTTCAGATAGGGGTTGTTCACAAGGTGAAATTTCTGATGCCTAACAAGCTCTATAATCCATCTGAATGTCTTTCCACACTCATTATGGGAATGTTTTCTATCTCATGTGAATTCTGATGGAAAATAAGGGATAACTTTAACCTCAAGACTTTTCATATTGTCTATATTAATGACATATGTCCTCTAGAATGGATTCTCTGACATTAAAGAAATGGATATTTCTCTCATATTACTAACCAATTATTGAATTAGAACTAAGCTTTCCCCCCTTTCTATTTCCTCATTCAGAAACCAGCCCCTCTAACTGATTCAGCCAGCCTTTGAAGGGCAGAGCCGATAATGAGATGAAATCTTGGGCAACACTTAGCCAACTGGTTAAGTTTAGATCTGACCAAAAGGTAAAGAAATTTTAGTCTAGGTGAATCCTGGATCAATCTGCTTTAGTCAGACAGGTCTGAGGGGAAGTGGATTCCCTCTTTTGAGCAGATCGCTTTAGGCAAGGGTGGTCTGGATAGAGTTAAGTCTCTTGGTCCATAATTGAGTGATGAGTAATATCCCCCAGCCCCTCATTAGAATAAGTCCACCTCTTGGTCAAAGGATATGAACAGGCAGTTCTCAGATGAAGAAATTAAAGCCATCTATAGTCATATGAAAAAATACTCTAAATCACTACTAATTAGAGAAATGCAAATCAAAACAACTCTGAGGCACCACACCACACTTATCAGATTGGCCAACATGACAAAACAGGAAAATGATAAATGTTGGAGAAGAGGTGGGAAAATTGGAACACTGATGCATTGTTGGTGGAGTTGTGAAATGACCCAACCATTTTGGAGAACAATTTGGAACTATGCTGAAAGGGCTGTAAAAATGTGCAGATCCTTTGATCCAGCAAGGGCACTTCTAGGGCTATATTCTAAAGAGATCATAGAAATGGGAAAAAGACCCACGTGTACAAAAATATTTATAGCAGCTCTTTTTGTGTTGGCAAAGAATTGGAAATTGAGAGGACACCCATTAATTAGGGAATTTTCTGAACAAGTTGTGGTATATGAATGTAATGGAATACTATTGTGCCATAAGAAATGATGAACAGGCTGATTTCAGAAAAACCTGGAGAGACTTGTATGGTCTGATGCTGAGTGAAATGAGCAGAACCAGGAGAAGGTTGTACACAGTAACAGCCAGATTCAGAGAAAGAACTATGGAGTTTGAATGCAGATAGAAGGATACTATTTGCTATTTTTTTTTCTTCTGTTGTGGTTACTTTCCTCTTTCTGGTGGTTGCTCCTACTGGTTCCAATTCTTACTTACAACATCGCTAATATGAAAATATGTTTAATAAGAATGTATATGTATACCTATATCAGATTGCATGCTGTCTGACTAAAGGGAGGGGAGGGGGAGAAAAATTTAAAACTCAAAAGCTTGTGGAAGTAATTGTTAATAATTCAGAATAAATTAATTTTAAAAAAAAGAATAAGTCCATCTCACATTATAATATTCACTCTCAATTTTTAATCACTCAGAGTTGATTTACACCACTTGGTAACACCCACTTTTCTAAGGGCATATAAGTGTTGATACGCCTCCATGATTCACCTATGGTTTACAAGAAATAGCTAAAATGATTATGCAGAAAATATGTCTCTTGGCCTTTTCTTTCATCAGATTTATATAATAAGATGAGAGTGTACATAAAAAAGTTTTATCACATTGGTTTTCTCTCAAGTATGGACTCTCTGATGTACAGCAAGATGGGAGTTTAGTCTGAAAGCCTTTCCACATTGGTTACATTCATAAGGTTTCTCCCCAGTGTGGATTCTCTGATGTGCAGCAAGAAATGAGCTCTTTGTGAAAGCCTTTCCACATTGATCACATTGATAAGGCTTCTCTCCAGTGTGAATTCTCTGGTGTGTAGCAAGTAAGGAATTTAGTCTGAAAGTCTTTCCACATCTATTACATTCATAAGGTTTCTCTCCAGTATGGATACTTTGATGTACAGCAAGTTGGGAGTTTAGTCTGAAAGCCTTTCCACAATGATTGCATTCATAGGGTTTCTCCCCAGTGTGGATGCTCCTATGTTGAACAAGTGTGTAGTTCTTTCTGAAAGCCTTTCCACACTGACTACATTCATAAGGTTTCTCTCCAGTGTGGATTCTCTGATGTGAAGCAAGTTGGCAGTTAAGCCTGAAAGCCTTTCCACATCGATTGCATTCATACGGTTTCTCTCCAGTGTGGATTCTCTGATGTGCAGAACGCTCAGAGGTACTTCTAAAAGCCTTTTCACAATGATTACATTCATATGGTTTCTCTCCAGTGTGGCTTCTCTGATGTGCAGCAAGAATTGACCTCTTTGTGAAAGCCTGTCCACATTGATCACATTGATAAGGTTTCTCTCCAGTGTGAATTCTCTGGTGTATAGCAAGGAAAGAATTTAGTCTGAAAGTCTTTCCACATCTGTTACATTCATAAGGTTTCTCTCCAGTGTGGATACTTTGATGTGCAGCAAATTGGGAGTTTAGTCTGAAAGCCTTTCCACAGTGATTGCATTCATATGGTTTCTCTCCAGTGTGGATTCTTTGATGTGCAGCAAGTTGGGAGTTTAGCCTGAAAGCCTTTCCACATCTATTACATTCACAAGGTTTCTCCCCAGTGTGGATTCTCTGATGTACAGCAAGCTCAGAGGTACTTCTAAAAGACTTTCCACACTGACTACATTCATAAGGTTTCTCTCCAGTGTGGATTCTCTGATGTACAGCAAGTTGGCAGTTTAGTCTGAAAGCCTTTCCACAATGATTGCATTCATAAGGTTTCTC
>NW_020954413.1:0-11821 GCF_900497805.2 Vombatus ursinus
AGAAGAGTGATGCCCCATTCTGTGAAGGCAGGTACCATAAGGGAGAATCCCTTTGTGTTTTTACCTTCCTCAGGGTCCAAATTTTAGGCCCCCATCGAAGTGGAGGGAGTACTGAGGGTGCCGACCCCATCTTATCTGAACTGTAGAGTTCCATGCCCTATAGGCATTTGTTGCTTCACCTGTTTATGCAGAAGGGGTTTGACAAACCTTGAAAGGAGAACTGAGGACTGGCTTGGACGGGCCCATCGCCAACCCTCTCCCCTGCACAGGGTCTCCAACCAAACATACTCACCAGTGGCCTGGGAGACTTGTCCTTTGCCCCTAAGATGTGGGATGACCCTTTACACCTTGCCCTCCCCGGGGAACCCTCCTCTCTCTAAACGTTGCCCATAGGGACATCATAATGTCTAAAGATTAAAAGGAGGATGGAGATATGAGAGGCAGTTCAGTGGATAGAGCACTGGACCTGGAGTCAGGAAGACCTGAGTTCAAATCCAGCCTCAGACACTTCCTACTTGGGTGATCCTGGGCAAGTCACTTAAGCTCTGATTGCCTGACAAAATGGATTCACTGTCTCCACTCCAGAAGGAAATGGCAAACCACTGCAGTGAAAGCCCCAACGGGGTCGAGAAGGGCCAGATACAACTGAAATGAGTGAATGACAACAAGCACTGAGGTCTGGAGGGTGGGAGCGCATGAGTGGTCAGAAAAACACCCCCAGTCGTTTCTTTTGAGAGACGAGGTAAAGGGGGGAGTCCAAAGAGGGGAAACAATGTGTTGAGGATGACCCAGCTAGAGACCCTCAGAGCTGAGATTCTAACTCTAATCTTCTGTGTCCAGATGCTATGCTAACCCAAGTCTATCAGATGCCCCCTTCCCAAACACACACACACACACCCTCCACACCCCCCCCACACACCTACCTGCTGCATACAATTGGGATACAGGAAGCCTGGGTACAGGTTTATCTCTAACACTGAACAGACCTTAGGGAAGTCTTCTCCATGGGCTCCCTCTGTTTCCCCAACCTGATAATGGAGGGCTTGGCCTGGATAATCCCACAAAGTCCCTTTCTGCTCTAAACCCTTCCCCTCTGTGCCTCTTCCACCTATGGGACTCCCAGCCCTCCTAGGGAGACCAATTTGTATAGGACCATAAGTCAGGCCCTTGTCCTCCCTGACTCTGTTTCCCAATGGGCACAATGGGGATCTTCTCCCTGCCTCCATCCCTGGATTCCTCAGTGGACATCAAGGTAAAAACTATAGAAAGGAAGAGTGTCCACTGTGCTAATTCTCACTGACATTGTGATTACTCCAGCTGTAGGAGCTAACAGTATCCTGGGATTGTGTAATGGCCTGCAGAACCTCCTAACCTGCCCCATCTGTGGCAGTTATTACAAGGATCCTATAACGATGTTTTCTGGCAACACTGTCTGTCAGTCCTGCCATCCACAAGGATGCCCACCTGCAGGCATCAACTGGAGGATGAGAAGGTTGGTGACTCTGTTCCAGGAGATGAAGCCACTCCTGGAGCAGCCCCCAGCTGTCCCAGAGGGGTGGTGCCCCAAGCACGACGAGCCCTTCACCCTCCTATGTCAAGAAGACAGCCAAAGAATCTGCTACGTCTGCCAGTACTCCTCCCTTCACGACAACCACACCCTGATTAAATTACAAGAAGATCCACAATCAGAGGAAGGTAAGTGGGACAACCACGCCAGCTTCTAGGGAGGGGCGGAGAAATTGAAGTGTCCTATGCTGTTCCTTTCAGGAGCAGGAAGAAGAGAGTGTGGGCTGTGGGGGCATTGATAAAAATAGGGGTTCCCTGGATGGTGGGATCTCCCCATTTCATCTCCCAATCTGAGCCTTTGCCCAGGCCGTTCTCGGGACATGCAGGGCATTCCCTGGATACCCCAGTTACCCAGACTCCTCAGCTTCTTTCTGGGCTCCACCACTTCTCATGGGAAGCCTTCCTTGATTTCCTTCTCTCCCTGTCGGTCATCTGAGTCACTGCTGGCTCACCCCAAGACACACCGGCCCTCTGCAGGACCTGCATGCTCAGCGCCCCAGCACGACGTCGGCCTCTTTAAGGCCACACTCGTCGATGCTCTGTACATCCCTTGTTCCTTCTCCCCCAAGCTTCCTCTGAGGAGGAGGGTGTGATCTCCTCACCACCCCTGGGTACCACTGAGTGCTCTTCCACTGGGCCTCCCACGGGATAGGAGGCTGAATGCCTGCGTTTGCCTCCACTGGCATCCTCCACAGACAAGGAAGCTCCCTGCAGTGTGGACGCAGTCCTGAGGAAGACAGGATTGCCACGGGCAGGAATCCCCAAACTGAAGCCTCTTACCAGACCAGACTCTGAAATGCTGGCGCATGCCTGCCCCTTGCTGGCCTGTGTCCTTACTACCTGGAAGAGCTTTTCTGGAGAAGTCACTTTAAGGTTCTGCTCTACCCCATCGGGTGTTGTCTGTGTCCTGTGATTTGGCCCTGAGTGGGGTTTCACAGTAGGCAAGGGCATCCTGGGGTTGCTTCAGCCAAATGATTGCCCGCTTCCTTGTCAGCGGCACTTATGGCCAATTAAACCGAGGGTTGAGGCCGTGGCTGGCACGTCGACCAAGGGAGATGGCCCAGAGCACACCGGGAGCTGAAGCTGGTGCTACTGTGTGCTGGGGGGGTGGGGAAGACGGGGGCTCTCGTGTTCTCCCCTCTTTAGCCCAGAACCCTGCCTTTCCTACCTTTTCCCTTGGTATGTCCTGCTTTCTCCTGTGCCCTGGAGCACCTGAAGGATCCGTTCACTTCTCCTGATGTGGAGACAAAATCTGCCTCTTTGCAGCTTTCTCCTTATTGTGAGGTGTGTTCTCTGAGTGGAGACGGCATTCTCTCCATCCCTCTCCCTCACCATGGCCTTGCCAGTATTGGAAGAAACAAATCACGTCCCCACTACGTCTTGTCTCCTTCAGAGACAAAAGCCCCATTCCCCTCACCAGTCCTCACAGAGCATGAACCTAACACCCTTCTCCATTCTGTTGGCCTGCCTATGGATGCCCATCCACCCAGGAAGATGCTCTTTCATTGCTGTCACCCTCCAGACCTGGGCACAGTACCCCAGAATCGGTATGCCTACGGCAAAGCCTGATGGGAGTGGAGTGTGCCTTTGGATGGGTGTGGACACTAAAAAGTGGAGTTAAAGGGAGTGGCGTGACAAGGGATATAGACGGTGGTAATCCTGGACTCCAGCCTGACACTTGTACAGGACTCCCCTCATTGGCGGAAGATGTCAGCTTCTTCCCAGAGTCCTCCTCTCCCTAAAGAGAGCCTGGAACTGCCTTTGAGCTGTCCCAAACCAGGAAGCTTTTTGAAGACAAACGTGTCTTCTGTACGTTTTTTCTGGGGAGCCAGTTGTTAAATATTTATGAACATGCCACTGGAGAGAGGGAGACAGAAAGAGTCTTACAGATCCATTTTGTCATAACTTCCTGGGGCACAGAGAAAACATTTACATTAAGAAACCACCCAGGTGATACATGAGCGCTTAGGCATGGTGAACATAGGAATGGGTTAAAAACTCTGCGCACCACATTATGTTAATACTACTACCCTTGATTAAGGATCCAATTTCATTAACAGAATGACATGTGGTCCTTTACTTCAATTGGAGGAAGCAGAGACACACTTGTCAGACTTCTCTCCCCAAAGAGTTGGTGTCACCCAGAGGTTTGTAATACAACCACAGAGGCAGTCAGTGAATAAGCATTTATTAAGCACCTACTATATGCCAAAGCCTCTGCTAAACAATGAGGATACTACAAAAGGCGAAAAGGCAGGCCCTGCCATCAAGGCTCTCCTAGTCCACTGAGAGAGCCCACATGTGAGGAACTATTTACAACCAAGATATCTGCAGGATGCAACACACATAATTACCAGAAAGAAGCCACTAGAAGGAAGGGGGCATAAGGAAAGGCCTTTTGTAGAAAAGACGGTTTTAGGTTGGACTTGAAGAAAGCATGAGAAGCCAGAAGAGCGTTCAGGCAAAAGAGTGTCCAAGGCAGGGGGGGCACACAGTGACGATGCCCTGAGCCCAGAGATGGAGTCACTTGTACGGGGGACAGTAAGAAGCATGTGTGGCAGGCCATAATGTGTAAGAGGACTGTCCAGGGGGAGCGGGCGAGGTTATGAAGGGATTTGCTGGCAGAGCATTTTGTACTGGATCCTGAGGTTGATAGAGAACTTCTGGATTGGTTGCTTGGCTGGTTTCAGTAGGCAGTTGACATGATGGGACCGGCACTTTATGAAATGGCTTTGGTGGCTGAATGGAGAATGGAGTGAACTGGGGAGAGAGCTGAGGCAGGCAGATACAGCAGCAGACCATTGCAATAGTTCAGATATATGGTGATGAGGGCTTGCACCAGGGTGAAGGAGAGGGTGAGGACTGAGAAAAGGCCCCTGGATGTGGTCATTAAGAGATCACTGGCAATTGGGGGAGAGCAGTTTGGGTGGAATGATGAGACTGGAAGCCAGAGGCTAGGCAGTTAAGAATGGGAACTAGGGTTAATAAAAGCGCCTAGGGCAGATGGCCTGTATTAGCAGGCTATTACAGTAGCCCAGGCCTGAGGTGCTGAGGATGTGCACCAGGACAGAATGACTTAAGGAGAAGCAGCAAAAAAGGTATTGTCACTGGATCACAGAGCACCTGGGGGGGGGGGGGGGGGGGGGAAGAAGGGGGAAAAAAAAAAACGGGAAAGGCAGGGGGGGGCCATCCATAAATAGCTGCTGTCAGGTCTGGCAAAGTAATGACTCAGCCTGTGTGGAGAAGTTCACTTAGCTTGGTAGTATCCTTCCCAGAGATGTACACATTGCCAGAACCGCTCAGTGTTGGGGAGTCTCCGAAGGAAAGTGTGGGAGAGAAGAGGTATGAGACTGACTGCCGGTCTGCAGGTCTACAGAGCTGTTGTGCTGACCTGGACGATGCCATGCCAGGAAACGAATCGCTTCCATTTCAATCGTCCCAGGAAGGTTCTGATGATCACCTGGCAGTGTGAGGGACTGTCTGATGTTGGCAGCTGCCAGTCGGGTGCTGTGGCATGGGTAAGGTAAGATCTGGGTATTTTGGAAGTCGAGGCAGGGACTGTGGTAGACAGAGTCGTGTGTACTGGGATGGGCTGGATTCGGAGAAGCCATGAGGCAATTGGGCAATGCTATGAGATAAGCTGGGTGCAAGGAAGTAGCCGAGCCTGAACTCCTGAGGCAAGGGGCGGTGCCACGTGGGAGTGGGATGGCAGAGGACTGAGTTCCCTCTGCTTAGTCCCCTCCCTATATGCAACGTCATCCCCAGATGCCTCTTGTGACCTTCCTGACCTTGTGCAGCACTGACCCAGTCCCCTCCTGAGTCTGACTTCCTAGGTCACGTACTCTTGTCTATGCGTCAATCCCAGATGCCTCCTTCCTGTATCCAATCCTAGCCTCCTACATCACTCCCTCCCCCTTGGTGTGCTAAACTCAGACAGCCCCTTCCGGTATCTGACCCTACAATCATTGGCTAGTAGCGGGCTGGGGAGGAGGGGCTTAGTAGGTACTTAGGAACAAGCGTGGTCAGAACACACGTGCGCTCTCCCCTGGCTCCTACTCTGTTGCTCTGGCCTTGCTGCTTGGGCTTGCTATGATGGTTTGCTGTGTTGGCCTCTGAATAAAACTCTGGTGTTGGTGCTTTCCCATGGCTTGTCTCTGTGTGGTGATCCGGCTGAGAACCGAGGACCTAGGCATGGGTAAGACTCTGGCAGTGCACTTCTTTTAAGGGAAGTGGGTACTGGTGCACGACTGGCAGAGGGCCGGCGTGCGGCCCGTATATGGCAGGATAAGGCGCGTGACACTGAGGTCCCTTCTTGAGCTGACCTGCCAAGCATTCAAACACTACTGCAGAGAGCACAGCTCCAAGGGGCTGGCCACATTGTTTGAATGCCAAACTTATGTCTGTCAAAGACACCATTTTATGGAGAACTCACACAGGGCAAGTGTTCACCTGGTGGTCAGAAGAAGCGATACAAGGACACTCTCGAGGTATCTCTCAAGAGCTTTGGAATGATTGTGTGACATGGCAGACACTGGCACAGGAGTGCTCAGCACGGCGTGCCCTCGTCAGAGAAGGTGCTGTGCTCCATGAGCAAAGGAGAACTGCAGTAGCTCAAAATGCACAAACGTAGGGAATCCACCCCCAATGTTCACCTGGACTATTTGTGCCTGACCTGTGTCCTGGTCTGATCAGCCCCAGCCGCCGGGAACGTGACCCCAATAAAGTGATGTCACTTTGGTCCTCTGAGAACAAAGGACAACAACCAACAGCCTTTTAATCTTAAAATAACAACTTTTTTTAATTCCTGAGGCCACCTTCTGTCTCCTTAAGGAAAAGCTTACTGCTCAATTAAGAATTAGATCTCCTGGCCTCAGACCAAACACTTGACACTAGTTGTGTGACCCTGGGCAAGTCACTTAACCCCAATGGCCTAAAAAAAAACAACAAACCAAAACAACAACAAAAAAAGAATTAGATCTCATCATGTCTTTACCAAAGGAAATTAGGGATTGTAAGAGAGGGAGGGCCTTCCACAGATGGCAGGACATGCAATCCAAGGGCATAGAGAGGGGAGATAGAGCATAATGAAGGAGGAAATTAAGGAGGCTAATGAGGCTGGTCCTGAATGGTCAATGAGGATCTATGTGCAGTGAGGCTAGACAGGAAGGTGAGGATTAGGCCTAGGATTAGAATCCAAGGTGGATTCAGTCCCAAGGCAGCACCTGAGGATCTACAAGGCCCCAAGTGGTGGCCTCGAGGCCCTAGGTCCCCCATCCCTAGATTAGGGAGTGAAGGACTTCAAATGACAAAAGAAGAGAGGTTACATTTGCTCCTAGATGTGATGGGAAGCCAGTGGAATTTGTTGAGGGGAGTGAGGTGGTTAAAAGTGTACTTTAAGAAGAATACTTAATATTTTGTGTCAAAATAAATATGTAATGATACTTAATATTTTGTATTTGCAGCCATGTGGACAAGGGAGTGGAGCATAGAGAGATGAGCGAAGGAGAACAAGTGAGATGTTTTCACGATAATCCAGCATAATGCTAACCAGAGCTTCCACGAGGCTTGTGGAAGGGCACGAGGCCTTCGAGGGCAGAGAAAGGGATGGAGGAAAAAACAGGAAGATCTGAGAACTTACTGGACATGAGAGGGGAAAGGGAGTGATTGGAAGGACGGGGCTGCCCTTGACAGATGTAGGGAGATTTTGTATAAAAGTCAGTTTCGGGGAAATAGGAATGAAGTCTTAGACATGCTGAGTTTGAGTTTGGCCTGCAGGCCATCTAACTGGAAATGCGTGGCCTTCCTCTGCCCGCTCCTCGGGCACTTCCACGGGCATTTCCACGGGCATTTCCACGGGCACTTCTACGGGCGAGCTGTCCACGGGCGCTAACCATTCGGCCACGTCCCTGGGGGCTCCGCTGATGACGCCCAGTCACTGGGGACGTTCCCCGCCGGGGCTCCTGGGGACACCGAGGCAGGCAGGGAGCCCCTTTCCCGGGACAGGGAGGGGCACAGGCGCCGGGGGCAGAGCCGGGGCACTCCCGCCGAGCCTGACGTCACTGGCAGGGCCTGACGTCACCGGCAGGGCGTGACGTCACTGGCAGGGCCCGACGTCACCGACAGGGCCTGACGTCAGGAGAGCACGTGCCTGGGGCAGAGAGAAGAGGAGCCCGGAGACTCCGCAGAGAAAGCCCGGCAGGCGGGCTGGCGCTCTGATTGGCGGGCTGGGCCGGCTGCTGAGTCCTGATTGGTGAGCCCCTGCGGGCCGCTGCCGACGCTGATTGGCCGAGCGATCCGGCCCACCCGGTTCTGGACTGCGCCTGTGCGGCTTCCCGGCGCCATTCAGAGATCTGGCTCGAGGGCGCGCGCGGGTGAGCGTCGGGCCGACGCTGGAGAGGAGCGGGTCCTCGGGCGGTGGAGAGAGGCAGGTGAGGCCGCCGGGATGAAGAGCCAGGACGGGGGCTCGGGGCCCTGCGGGGAGACTGCGCCGGCGCAGCGGCTTTGGCCCGAAGGGGCGGGGCCGCCTGAGGCGGGTGGCTGGCGGCTAGCGTGACTGAGCATGCGCAGAGCTCCCTCCCGGGGCTGCTGGGGAGCTGGGGGAGGGGCAGCCCCAGCCCCGCGTGGAGTCCGGACGCGTTAGGGTGCGGGTCCGGGGCCAGACGCCCTGGGCCTTTGGAGAGGGGTCAGGTTAGAGGGTGAGCCGCCTGAGGGCAGGGCCCTTCTCGTGTGCCCGCTGCTCAGTCCGCCTGGCCCGTGGTAGGCGCTAAGCGACTCCTAATTGAGTTAGGAGCGCGGGCCCCACGTGGGTGGTGACCCCTTCAGCGGCTGGGGGAGGGGCGGGCCCTCCCAGCTGCCTGCGGAGGCCCTGTCACCGAGAGGGCTGCTGTGCATGTCCAGAGGTGTAGACTCTTCTCATCAGTGGCTTCCTTGGGGTGGGAGCCCCCACTGGGGTCTCTGGTTCAAAGGGCACGGAGGCTTTAGCGCTTTCTTGTCTGATCCCAGATTGCTTTTCAGAACGGTTGTGCGTTTCACAGCTCCACCAACGATGTATCAGTGTGCCCGTCTTCTCATTCATTGCCTCCTACTCTTGGCCAGTTTTGATCATTTTGGCCAATTTTTGATTGGAATCGGGCCTCAGACACTTAACTAGCAGGGTGACTCTAGGGAACCAAACCTTATTTCCTCCCTTTTCTTTTCTCTTTACCCTTTCCACTTCCTGTAGGGTAAGTCAGATATCTGTACCTAACTGATTATGTTATTCCCCCTTTAAACCAAATGTGACGAGAGTAAGGTTCAAACAGTGCTCACCTCCCTCCCTTCTTTCTCTCCACTGTGTTTGGTTTTTGTGCCTTTTCTTCTTCTCCCAGTACAATCCCTTTTCATACCACTTGGATTTCTTTTTACCACCACATCAAAGTCAACGTAAACCCCACCCTCTGTCTAAGTACACCTCCTTTTAAATGTCCTAGTGACCTTACAGTTCTTCAGAGTTACGTAAGTGTCATCTTCCCTTGTAGGTATGGAAACAGTTTGCCCTTATTAATAATAGGGTTTTTTTTCTTTGCTCTTTACCTTTTCATGCTTCTCTTGAGTCTTGCATTTGAAGGTCAGATTCTCTGTTGAGCTCTGGTCTTTTCATCAGGAAGGTTTGAAAGTCCTCTATTTCCCCTGAAGATAACTGCCCTAGTCTCCTGCTTGTTCTTGTTGTCCATCAGGAGAAAGAGAGATAGGACTGTTCTCTTTGATTGGGAGAATTAGGAGCCAGATTGGAGGTGATAAAAAGATACTTAAACTCCAGGTGGAGAAGATTTTCTAAAAAGAGATGTTTCCAAAGCAGAAAAGATTGCCCCAGGAGATAGTGAGTCTAGTTCACAGGAAGACCTGAAGGAAAGGCTGGATAGCTCCCTCTGAAGGAGGTTGGAGTGGTATTTGTTCTGGGGTTTGGGTTTCAGCTAAGGTCCATAGGGAATCCAACTCTGAGATTCTGGGAAGGTGTGATTTTCCAGAGTTCATACTTCCCGCAGGTCTGAATCTCTGTGGTCAGGGGCTGATAGAAATTTCAGGGGAGCCAGAGCCTGAGAGGCAGACCTTCCTGGAGCTAGAACCTGGCAGAGGCAGCACAGCAGAGAAGCTGAGAAACCCAGCCTTTGAAGGAAATGAAGAAGAGGAGGGACCCTGTCAGTGAAGGTGAGTACCTGCAGGGAGAATTTCCTGTGCTTTAGGCCCTTCTCTGGTTCCCAGCCTTAGACTCACTCTAAGACCCGAGTGTCTTGGTCCCATCTTAGCTGAACTCTGGAGTTCAGTGTTTCATCTGTGTTTGTGGAATGGACTTGTGGACCTGGAAAGAAAGACTGTCTTGAGCCTGACAGAGGTCAAGAACCACCACCCTTCTGCCACCCTTCAGACACAGGCAGTTCTTCTGCCTAAACATACCCACCAAATGTTTGTCCCTCGAACCTGGGCACTTCCATCCCAGGGCTGGCCCTCAACACCAGGACTGCACTGGGGCGCTGGCTGTATGAAAAACTGGCCATCAGGAGCTCGTGCTATCTGAGGTGTAGGGAGGCCTTTAGGGAAGTCACCTCCATGGGGTCCATCTCGATCTTCTCCTTCTGAATCCTGAAGGGCTTGGCCTAGCTGATCTTCCCTTTTCTTTAATCTCAGCACTTCACCTCCCTGTTGGAATCCCCTTCTTCCTACTGAGAGGTTCCTAGGTGTGCTGCATGTGTGTGGTCTTCCTTGAGCCCCACTCTCTGGCTGTGGGCAGCGGGGCTCATGCACTCTGCCCTATCCCTGGGCTTTGAATTGAGGGAAGTGGAGCTGATTCTCATTCTTATTGTGGCTTCTTTTCCAGTAGGAGCACAGACTGCATGGAGACTGTCCAAGGGCATGCGGGACCTTCTGACCTGCCCAGTCTGTGGAGGCTTCTTCAATGATCCTGTAACAGAGCATTCTGGTGACACCTTCTGCCGGGATTGTCTTCCTCAAAAATCCCAGCCGCCATACCTACGTACCAACTGGAAGATGCAGAACATGGTACAGCTGGCCAAGCAGCTGATGCCATGCCTTGAGGAGCCCCAGTCCATCCGAGAGGGGTGGTGTGCCAAGCACCAGGAAAACTTGAGCTTTTTCTGTAGAGAAGACAATGAGAAAATCTGCCAGGTGTGCAGCTACTCCATCCTTCACGAGGGCCATACCCTGACCCAGCTGCAAGATGTGGACACAAAAGAAGAGGTAAGTCAGCTTCCAGGGCAAAGTCAAGATGCCTGAATTGTGGGTTGCAGAAGGAAGAAGTCACTGGGGGACTGGGGACTCCCAGGGAAGCCCTCTGGAAAATCTTCCCCCCCTGGGCCCTTTCCACAGGCTGTCCTCCAGGCCTCTAAGACATTCCCTCTGCACTCCAGCTGCTTGGAATCTCAGCCCCTTTCCAGACTGCTCTCCTCACATCATGGAAATCCCTCCTCCATCCTGTACTTATTCCTCCAGGTCCATGCTCTGAAACGATCTCTGTCCCTGTTGGATCTCCCCAGGTTCCTGGCAGGCAGAGGCGTGCAGGAACCTTTGGGTGCTCAGCACCCTAAGCCAGTGCTTGGCACTTAGAAAGGTATTCATCAGCGCTCTTTGAATGGAGTTACTCTTATCTCCCCACCCCCCCTGGTGCTTCTGAAGAAGAGGGCAAGATGGCCTCCACATCTCTGGACCACTGAATTCTCTTCCCCTGGTCTTTCCATGGGGCACAACACAGGGCCCAAAAGAACTCTGCCCTTACCTTCACCCACACCCCCTCTGGAATCCTCCTGGAAACCAAGAGTTGGTTCATCATGGACACCTTTTTAAGGAAGGGAGCCTGCAGGATGGAAGAAATTTCAAGTTGAAGCCTGAGAGAAATTATCATCTTACTATTCTGAGGGTACCCCCAAGATTGGTATGTCTGTTTTCTGTGCGTTACCTTACCAGGCAGGTGCACTGGACACAGAACAGAGTAAGTCTGTTTGCTGAAAGGAGCTGCAGTGAGCCCAATCTTCCTCACTCCCAGGTGCCTTTGCTGGTGTTCCCTAGCTGACCTGGTTGAGCTCTGCACCCCAAACTGGCCTAAACCCTCCTTGCAGTCAGCTGTTCCAACAAAACGTCCTGCTTCTGCGCCTCACTGGTTCCTGGGAAGACTGGCCATTCTTTTTCCTGACTCCTCCCCAGTCCTCCCCTTTGTGCTTTTCAAGTATAAATCTCCCCAGCCTCTCCTGGGCTGTGGGCTCCT